>NC_083574.1:88327838-88422838 GCF_027579695.1 Neoarius graeffei | reverse complement strand
AGAAAGAAAGAAAGGTCTAAGTTGGATGCTAAGCTTTCTATCTTGTTCGAAAGAAAGAAGAAAAACAAAAGAAAGAAAGAAAGAAAGAAAGAAAGAAAGAAAGAAAGAAAGAAAGAAAGAAAGAAAGAAAGGTCTAAGTTGGATGCTAAGCTTTCTGTCTTGTTCAAAAGAAAGAAAGAAAGAAAGAAAGAAAGAAAGAAAGAAAGAAAGAAAGAAAGGTCTAAGTTGGATGCTAAGCTTTCTATCTTGTTCGAAAGAAAGAAGAAAAACAAAAGAAAGAAAGAAAGAAAGAAAGAAAGAAAGAAAGAAAGAAAGAAAGAAAGAAAGAAAGAAAGAAAGGTCTAAGTTGGATGCTAAGCTTTCTGTCTTGTTCAAAAGAAAGAAAGAAAGAAAGAAAGAAAGAAAGAAAGAAAAGTCTAAGTTGGATGCTAAGCTTTCTATCTTGTTCGAAAGAAAGAAGAAAAACAAAAGAAAGAAAGAAAGAAAGAAAGAAAGAAAGAAAGAAAGAAAGAAAGAAAGGTCTAAGTTGGATGCTAAGCTTTCTGTCTTGTTCAAAAGAAAGAAAGAAAGAAAGAAAGAAAGAAAGAAAGAAAGAAAGAAAGAAAGAAAAGTCTAAGTTGGATGCTAAGCTTTCTATCTTGTTCGAAAGAAAGAAGAAAAACAAAAGAAAGAAAGAAAGAAAGAAAGAAAGAAAGAAAGAAAGAAAGAAAGAAAGAAAGAAAGAAAGGTCTAAGTTGGATGCTAAGCTTTCTATCTTGTTCAAAAGAAAGAAAGAAAGAAAGAAAGAATTAGAAAGAAAGAAAGAAAGAAAGAAAGAAAGAAAGAAAGAAAGAAAGAATTAGAAAGAAAGAAAGAAAGAAAGAAAGAAAGAATTAGAAAGAAAGAAAGAAAGAAAGAAAGAAAGAAAGAAAGAAAGAAAGAAAGAAAGAAAGAAAGGTCTAAGTTGGATGCTAAGCTTTCTATCTTGTTCGAAAGAAAGAAGAAAAACAAAAGAAAGAAAGAAAGAAAGAAAGAAAGAAAGAAAGAAAGAAAGAAAGAAAGGTCTAAGTTGGATGCTAAGCTTTCTATCTTGTTCAAAAGAAAGAAAGAAAGAATTAGAAAGAAAGAAAGAAAGAAAGAAAGAAAGAAAGAAAGAAAGAAAGAAAGAAAGAAAGAAAGAAAGAAAGAAAGAAAGAAAGGTCTAAGTTGGATGCTAAGCTTTCTGTCTTGTTCAAAAGAAAGAAAAACAAAAGAAAGAAAGAAAGAAAGAAAGAAAGAAAGAAAGAAAGAAAGAAAGAGTCTAAGTTGGATGCTAAGCTTTCTATCTTGTTCAAAAGAAAGAAAGAAAGAAAGAAAGAAAGAAAGAAAGAAAGAAAGAAAGAAAGAAAGACTAAGCTGGAGGCTATAAGCTTTCCTTACTTGTTAGAAAGAAAGAAAGAAAGAAAGAAAGAAAGAAAGAAAGAAAGGTCTCTTGGCCTGGTGTCTCCAGTGCAGGAGATAGAGAAGTCCGTCTGATTCCCTAAAGGAGACGAGGTTATTTGTGTCTGCCCCGCCGAGCACTGCGTTTCCACCACTCCATCCTTCATCCACACAGATAAATAAACCCTGAGCTCAGCATCGTCCCTCCACACGTTCTCCTCAGGGTGGCGTCGCCAACACCAACACACGCAGCGCAGCAAAACATCACTAAAGCCGAAACTGACGCGCGTCCAGAGTCTCACTCTGGTGTCCATCATCATCATCCTCACTTCTCAACAATACACAATGAGTGAGCATGGGGAGGAGATGGACTTCCTGTCGGTCTGTCTGGAGGAACAGGAAGTGCCTGATGACCCCTGTGCGTCCAAACATGCTGACACACAGCCGAGGGTACGAGCCTGTTGGGGCAGAGAACACTGTTTACGCAACCGAGCTCCAGGAACAGCAGTCCAGCGATTTCTCCAGAAACTTCCACGCATTGCACAAGAGACGCTGTACAAAAGGGTCCAGGGTGCAGAAGAGAGACGTTTCATCTCTCATGGGTTTGTCTGTGATCTCTGTCCCACTTCCCTGACACTGGCTGAAGAAGGAACAAGGAGGGTCATCCAACACACACACACACACACACACACACACACACCAAACTATCACTCAGATTTCCTGGATATGTGAGCAAAGGCTTTGTGAGCAAAGGGTTATGTTTTTTAATCCATCATGTCTCATGTGTGTGTGAAAGTGAGAGAACCACAGATTTTGTTTTTACACATTTGTCTGCACTGAAAAAAAAAGAAGAAAAAAAAAACTGTATTCACTCCAAAGTCGCTTGTAATCAAAAACTTTGCAATATATGTGCAGAAGTTGAACTTAGTTCATGATATTTAAATTTTATCTATCTATCTATCTATCTATCTATCTATCTATCTATCTATCTATCTATCTATCCTACAGCACATTTGGATTCTGGTATCTGATTGGTCAGGTGGTGGTGATTCATTTCCTGTCCCAGCACCTCTGACTGTACTTGCGGCTGTAAAACAAAAAAATCACAGGTTTATTTCAACGCCCTCATTCTAATTCTTGTATTTTCAGTCACGTGACACTTCTTAGCGATTTCACTTCCGGGAAAAACGCAGGTGTTCTAGCAAACCAAAGCGGCTGCCGTAGTGCAAACAACTAGCGATAACTTCTCAGAGTACGCTCGTCATCTAGAAGCCACTGCTGGCTTTAGATCTATTCAGAAGATTGCTATGTGCAATGGAATCGACCCCTACAGTCTGGGAAAGAAGGATTTGTCATACGATCTCGAAAACTACCCTTCAGTCAAGTTCCCCGACATCTCCAACTACAGTTAGGTCCATATATATTTGGACACTGAGACAAATTTTGTTTTTTTTACCTGTTTACTGAAACATATTCAGGTTATAGTTATATAATGGACATGGACATACAGTCCAGACTTTCAGCTTTCATTTGAGGGGATCCACATTAAAATTGGATGAAGGGTTTAGGAGTTTCAGCTCCTTAACATGTGCCACCCTGTTTTTAAAGGGACCAAAAGTAATTGGACAATTGACTCAAAGGCTATTTCATGGGCAGGTGTGGGCAATTCCTTCGTTATGTCATTCTCAATTAAGCAGATAAAAGGCCTGGAGTTGATTTGAGGTGTGGTGCTTGCATTTGGAAGATTTTGCTGTGAAGAAAACATGCGGTCAAAGGAGCTCTCCATGCAGGTGAAACAAGCCATCCTTAAGCTGCGAAAACAGAAAAAACCCATCCGAGAAATTGCTACAATACTAGGAGTGGCAAAATCTACAGTTTGGTACATCCTGAGAAAGAAAGAAAGAAAGAAAGAAAGAAAGAAAGAAAGAAAGAAAGAAAGAAAGAAAGCACTGGTGAACTCATCAGTGCAAAAAGACCTGGACGCCCACAGAAGACAACAGTGGTGGATGATCGCAGAATAATTTCCATGGTGAAGAGAAACCCCTTCACAACAGCCAACCAAGTGAACAACACTCTCCAGGAGGTAGGCGTATCAATATCCAAATCTACCATAAAGAGAAGACTGCATGAAAGTAAATGCAGAGGGTTCACTGCACGGTGCAAGCCACTCATAAGCCTCAAGAATAAAAAGGCTAGATTGGACTTTGCTAAAAAACATCTAAAAAAGCCAGCACAGTTCTGGAAGAACATTCTTTGGACAGATGAAACCAAGATCAACCTCTACCAGAATGATGGCAAGAAAAAAGTATGGCGAAGGCGTGGTACAGCTCATGATCCAAAGCATACCACATCATCTGTAAAACACGGTGGAGGCAGTGTGATGGCTTGGGCATGCATGGCTGCCAGTGGCACTGGGTCACTTGTGTTTATTGATGATGTGACACAGGACAGAAGCAGCCGGATGAATTCTGAGGTATTCGGAGACATACTGTGTGCTCAAATCCAGCCAAACTGATTGGTCGGCGTTTCATAATACAGATGGACAATGACCCAAAACATAAAGCCAAAGCAACCCAGGAGTTTATTAAAGCAAAGAAGTGGAATATTCTTGAATGGCCAAGTCAGTCACCTGATCTCAACCCAATTGAGCCTGCATTTCACTTGTTAAAGACTAAACTTCAGACAGAAAGGCCCACAAACAAACAGCAACTGAAAACCGCTGCAGTAAAGGCCTGGCAGAGCATTAAAAAGGAGGAAACACAGCGTCTGGTGATGTCCATGAGTTCAAGACTTCAGGCAGTCATTGCCAACAAAGGGTTTTCAACCAAGTATTAGAAATGAACATTTTATTTACAATTATTTAATTTGTCCAATTACTTTTGAGCCCCTGAAATGAAGGGATTGTGTTTAAAAAATGCTTTAGTTCCTCACGTTTTTATGCAATCATTTTGTTCAACCCACTGAATTAAAGCTGAAAGTCTGAACTTCAACTGCATCTGAATTGTTTTGTTCACAATTCACTGTGGTAACATACAGAACCAAAATTAGAAAAAATGTTGCCTCTGTCCAAATATTTACGGACCTAACTGTATCTGGTGTTGCAGACATCCTTCTACACCGCAAAGCAGATGAAAGCGTGGAAGAAAAGACACACAAAAGTCTTTAGGGCAGACCGTTTTACACTTTCCTTTTCCCCCCCATAACATCCATCCATTATCTGTAGCCGCTTTATCCTGTACAGGGTCGCAGGCAAGCTGGAGCCTATCCCAGCTGACTACGGGCAAAAGGCGGGGTACACCTCGCCAGGTCATCACAGGGCTGACACATAGACAACCATTCACACTCACATTCACACCTACGGTCAATTTAGAGTCACCAGTTAACCTAACCTGCATGTCTTTGGACTGTGGGGGAAACCGGAGCAAACCCACGCGGACACGGGGAGAACATGCAAACTCCGCACAGAAAGGCCCTCGCCGGCCACGGGGCTCGAACCCGGACCTTCTTGCCATGAGGCGACAGTGCTAACCACTACACCACCGTGCTGCATCTATAACAACACGACAAGCTGGTTTTTTGAGGGTTTTTTTTGTCTTATTAACTAAGAAAAAAGTGAGGCTGGTGAGGGAATGACTGTTTATAGCGAATATAACCTGAACAGTGTTGTAGTCGAGTCGCTAAACCTCAAGTCCGAGTCTAGTCTCGAGTCCCCAGCGTTCAAGTCCAAGTCATTAGAGAAAATTTCAAGTCGAGTCCGAGAACAAGACTCCACCTGTACCGTTTGACAGTGTCTGTTGCTGCCTTTATGTGAAAGCGTCTCTGCGACTGTGTTGGACTAACATTACTGCTCGACTGCGCCATTTTAGTTAATAGGCTACAGATAAAAAACTTGTTCATCGCTCAGCAAGCCCCGCCCACTATCAACAGGGGAAATAACATGCGAGAGGGTTAACACTAGCTAGTTCATCACTCAGCAAGCAAGCCCTGCCCACTATCAACAGACCAATGAATATAGCATATCACTTCCTTCTCTGGGTCGAATCTTACCAAATGACAATTGAAGTTCGAGGTCGTCCCCGTCGTCTTCTTGATAGTTCTTCGACATATGCAACACGCAGCAGTGCATTTTTTCGCACTGCACGAGAAGTCTATAAGCAAAGCGGACAATCCTAGGGGCGTTCTCTCCAGGCATTTTAGCGTCATTAACGTTAGTTTGTTCCTGAACATGATGTATGAACAGGTGAATGTGCATTCTCTTGCACGAAATTAGTATAAAAATTAACGTAGATGTAAATATCTTATGCCAAATTATTATGGCATGTTACAAAAAAATAAAGAAAAAATCCAAGTCCTCGTCTCTAATTAATGCACGAGTCCGAGTCATCGGTGCTCAAGTCCAAGTCAAGTCACGAGTCCTTAAAGGAACAGTCCACTGTACTTCCATGATGAAATATGCTCTTATCTGAATTGAGACGAGCTGCTCCGTACTTCTCCGAGCTTTGCGCGACCTCCCAGTCAGTCAGACGCAGTCAGACGCGCTGGCACTCCTGTTAGCAATGTAGCTAGGCTCAGTATGGCCAATGGTATTTTTGGGGGCTGTAGTTAGATGCGACCAAACTCTTCCGCGTTTTTCCTGTTTACATAGGTTTATAGGACCAGTGATATGAAACAAGTTCAGTTACACAAATTGAAACGTGGCGATTTTCTATGCTATGGAAAGTCCACACTATAACGACAGGCGTACTAACACCTTCTGCGCGCTTCGACAGCGCATTGATATCTGAGCTCCGTATCAATGCGCTGTTGAAGCGCGCAAAAGGTGTTAGTACGCCTGTCATTATAGTGCGGACTTTCCATAGCATAGAAAATCGCTACGTTTCAATTTGTGTAACTGAACTTGTTTCATATCACTGGTCATATAAACCTATGTAAACAGGAAAAACGCAGAAGAGTTTGGTCGCATCTAACTACAGCCCCCAAAAATACCATTGGCCATGCTGAGCCTAGCTACATTGCTAACAGGAGTGACAGCGCGTCTGACTGGGAGGTCGCGCAAAGCTCGGAGAGGTACGGAGCAGTTCGTCTCAATTCAGATAAGAGCATATTTCATTATGGAAGTACGGTGGACTGTTCCTTTAAAATTGGGCCACGAGTCAGACTCGAGTACTACAAGCCTGAACATGAATGACAACAAGAACTAACTTGCTTCACGGATGTTCCACGATATTAAAGCTGCTTTTACATGTGCACTTGCACCAGAACAAGTTTTCCTGATGCAACGGTCCATCTAAACACAACTTGTTCCTGAACATCTTGTTCTAGGCACCACTTACTATCTAAACACAATCGGTGGCAAATAGGAGATCTTACACATGCGCGCAAACGTTCATCTGGGTCATTTATCGTATTGACAAGACCACTTCATTCAACGGTCAGTTCTACTCGAGTGCTTTTCCTTGTCAATGAGGAGTCCAGCGGTTCCCAAACCAACCACAGTGATTAACTGGACTAACAAAGTTGTTCTTACCCTCATCCAGTTGTGTGGAGACACAGATATCCAGTTGGATTTGGAGAAACCGATTTACCGCTGAATCACTGAGTATTTAAACAGAAACGAGCAGAGAGAGGACAAAAATCAAGATAAAATCAAGCCTCTCATCACCGATTTGTGCATGTACAGTGGCGCTTGAAAGTTTGTGAACCCTTTAGAATTTTCTATATTTCTGCATAAATATGACCCAGAACATCATCAGATTTTCACACAAGTCCTAAAATTAGATAAAGAGAACCCAGTTAAACAAATGAGACAAAAATATTATACTTGGTCATTTATTTATTGAGGAAAATCATCCAATATTCCACATCTGTGAGTGGCAAAAGTATATGAACCTCTAGGATTAGCAGTTAATTTGAAGGTGAAATTAGAGTCAGGTGTTTTCAATCAATGGGATGACAATCAGGTGTGAGTGGGCACCCTGTTTTATTTAAAGAACAGGGATCTATCAAAGTCTGATCTTCACAACACATGCTTGTGGAAGTGTATCATGGTACGAACAAAGGAGATTTCTGTGGACCTCAGAAAAAGCGTTGTTGATGCTCATCAGGCTGGAAAAGGTTGCAAAACCATCTCTAAAGAATTTGGACTCCACCAATCCACAGTCAGACAGATTGTGTACAAATGGAGGAAATTCAAGACCATTGTTACCCTCGCCAGGAGTGGTCGACCAACAAAGATCACTCCAAGAGCAAGGCGTGTAGTAGTCGGCGAGGTCACAAAGGAGCCCAGAGTAACTTCTAAGCAACTGAAGGCCTCTCTCACATTGGCTAATGTTAATGTTCATGAGTCCACCATGAGGAGAACACTGAACAACAATGGTGTGCATGGCAGGGTTGCAAGGAGAAAGCCACTGCTCTCCAAAAAGAACATTACTGCTCATCTGCAGTTTGCTAAAGGTCACATGGACAAGCCAGAAGGCTATTGGAAAAATGTTTTGTGGCTGGATGAGACCAAAATAGAACCTTTTGGTTTAAATGAGAAGCGTTATGTTTGGAGAAAGGAAAACACTGCATTCCAGCATAAGAACCTTATCCCATCTGTGAAACATGGTGGTGGTAGTATCATGGTTTGGGTCTGTTTTGCTGCATCTGGGCTAGGACGGCTTGCCATCATTGATGGAACAATGAATTCTGAATTATACCAGCGAATTCTAAAGGAAAATGTCAGGACATCTGTCCATGAACTGAATCTCAAGAGAAGGTGGGTCATGCAGCAAGACAACGACCCTAAGCACACAAGTCGTTCTACCAAAGAATGGTTAAAGAAGAATAAAGTTAATGTTTTGGAATGGCCAAGTCAAAGTCCTGACCTTAATCCAATGGAAATGTTGTGGAAGGACCTGAAGCGAGCAGTTCATGTGAGGAAACCCACCAACATCCCAGAGTTGAAGCTGTTCTGTACAAAGGAATGGGCTAAAATTCCTCCAAGCCGGTGTGCAGGACTGATCAACAGTTACCGCAAACGTTTAGTTGCAGTTATTGCTGCACAAGGGGGTCACACCAGATACTGAAAGCAAAGGTTCACATACTTTTGGCACTCATGGGCATGTAATACTGGATCATTTTCCTCAATAAATAAATGACTAAGTATAATATTTTTGTCTCATTTGTTTAACTGGGTTCTCTTTATCTACTTTTAGGACTTGTGTGAAAATCTGATGATGTTTTAGGTCATATTTATGCAGAAATATTGAAAATTCTAAAGGGTTCACAAACTTTCAAGCACCACTGTACACTTGTGTTCATCTCTCTAACCTCAGATTTGCCAGTGATACAGAGTAAACACGAAGGAAAGTGGGCGCAACTTGTTCGTGCTGCCTGTGTGAAAGCAGCTTTAAAAGTAGCTATAAATGGACAAATATAAAATGTAACATAAAACATGTTGTCCTTTAATAAATAGTCAGCATTGGTGAAGTGCTATCGCATAAGAGGAATAAAATATGAGCGGCACGGTGGTGTAGTGGTTAGCACTGTCGCCTCACAGCAAGAAGGTTCCGGGTTCAAACCTCACGGCCGACAGGGGCCTTTCTGTGTGGAGTTTGCATGTTCTCCCCGTGTCCGTGTGGGTTTACTCCGGGTGCTCCGGTTTCCCCCACAGTTTAAAGACATGCAGATTCGGTACAATGGGGCCACTGTAATTGGCGTAAGCTGTTGTGGTTTCCCATGCCATGATGTATGTACACATACATATATACAGTGGTGCTTGAAAGTTTGTGAACCCTTTAGAATTTTCTATATTTCTGCATAAATATGACCTAAAACATCATCAGATTTTCACACAAGTCCTAAAAGTAGATAAAGAGAACCCAGTTAAACAAATGAGAGAAATATTATACTTGGTCATTTATTTATTGAGAAAAATGATCCAATATTACATATCTGTGAGTGGCAAAAGTATGTGAACCTTTTCTTTCAGTATCTGGTGTGACCCCCTTGTGCAGCAATAACTGCAACTAAACGTTTCTGGTAAATGTTGATCAGTCCTGCACACCGGCTTGGAGGAATTTTAGCCCATTACTCCATACAGAACAGCTTCATCTCTGGGATGCTGGTGGGTTTCCTCACATGAACTGCTCACTTCAGGTCCTTCCACAACATTTTGACTGGATCAAGGTCAGGACTTTGACTTGGACATTCCAAAACATTAACTTTATTCTTCTTTAACCATTCTTTGGTAGAACGACTTGTGTGCTTAGGGTCTTTGTCTTGTTGCATGACACACCTTCTCTTGAGATTCAGTTCATGGACAGATGTCCTGACATTTTCCTTCAGAATTCGCTGGTATAATTCAGAATTCATTGTTCCATCAATGATGGCAAGCTGTCCTGGCCCAGATGCAGCAAAACAGGCCCAAACCATGATACTACCACCACCATGTTTCACAGATGGGATAAGGTTCTTATGCTGGAATGCAGTGTTTTCCTTTCTCCAAACATAATGCTACACATTTAAACCAAAAGATCTATTTTGGTCTCATCCATCCACAAAACATTTTTCCAATAGCCTTCTGGCTTGTCCACGTGATCTTTAGCAAACTGCACATGAGCAGCAATGTTCTTTTTGGAGAGCAGTGGCTTTCTCCTTGCAACCCTGCCATGCACACCATTGTTGTTCAGTGTTCTCCTGATGGGGGATTCATGAACATTAACATTAGCCAATGTGAGAGAGGCCTTCAGTTGCTTAGAAGTTACCCTGGGGTCGTTTGTGATCTTGCCAACTATTACACGCCTTGCTTTTCGAGTGATCTTTGTTGGTCGACCACTCCTGGGGAGGGTAACAACAGTCCTGAATTTCCTCCATTTGTACACAATCTGTCTGACCGTGTATTGGTGGAGTCCAAACTCTTTAGAGATGGTTTTGTAACCTTTGCCAGCCTGATGAGCATCAACAACGCTTTTCCTGAGGTCCTCAGAAATCTCCTTTGTTCGTGCCATGATACACTTCCACAAACATGTGTTGTGAAGATCAGACTTTGATAGATCCCTGTTCTTTAAATAAAACAGGGTGCCCACTCACACCTGATTGTCATCCCATTGATTGAAAACACCTGACTCTAATTTCACCTTCAAATTAACTGCTAATCCTAGAGGTTCATATACTTTTGCCACTCACAGATATGTAATATTGGATCATTTTCCTCAATAAATAAACGAGCAAGTATAATATTTGTGTCTCATTTGTTTAACTGGGTTCTCTTTATCTACTTTTAGGACTTGTATGAAAATCTGATGATATTTTGGGTCATATTTATGCAGAAATATAGGAAATTCTAAAGGGTTCACAAACTTTCAAGCACCACTGTGTGTGTGTGTGTGTATATATATATATATATATATATATATATATATATATATATATATATATATATATATATATCTTTCTATGGCAAAAGCTAAATAAATTAAAATACTTCAATAATGGGAAATTAAACAACTTTGGGTGGGGAAAAAAACAAAAAACAGCTTCACACGTGGCCGCATCACACCTCCCTGTCGTTGATTATTTTCCTGAAATCTCGCATCTCAGTGAGTTTTATTCCTCACATAAATCTCTACATCTGTATACGTCACCTTTTACAACTCAGGACTACACTATAAATGTTACAAACTCGTGGGAAAAGCGCAAGTACTAATGTACCGGAACTACTTTCTTACTCCAGTGTCGGAAACGTGAATAAAGAACTTTCCATTATCATCCATCTCATAGCCAGCTCTCGACTGTTCAGTTCTCAGCATAATAGTTTAAAATCTGTGTTTTACAGTCTCATATTTGAAATGTTTATCGACAAACGCCTGCCCTTAAAGTGCATATCACGGGTAAATTCAGGAGCAAGATCAGTGTAATTCTCCTATTTTATATTAAACTTTGGTCAAATATCTGTCACATTTTGTGAATTTTTTTTTTTTTTTTTTACCTTGCGCAATACTAGAAAAATTCAGTTGAAATTTGAAGCGAATTGGTCCGCCTCTGAAAAAATTTGCCATTTGGATTTCCCGGGAAACATTGATTTTCGTGACGTCGCGTGCGGGACGCCTCCCTCTGAATCCTACGTCAGCACTGGTTTGTTTATGAGAAAACGACCTGGTGGTTTTCTGCAAATTTCTTCAACGTTATTGCGTAATTATTAAAACGGTTAACAGATGTATCGTAGGAGGGTGTAGCAACACCAATCTTGATGGGATTAGTACTCATCGTTTTCCAAAAGACCGGACAATGAGAGAGAAATGGGAGCGCTTGGTGTACACAGGCTGTGCACTGAAACCGTGCAAAGCTCGCGCAGCCTGCTGGCGCTTCCGCAGGTGACGTCACGAATCTGGCTCCAGACTCCCTTGGGATTTTTCCAGACGCGTTTTGTTATTTATTTATTTTTTTTCTGCTGTAGACAGATGGCCTTGTGCAAAATTACCCTTCTGGATGAGTGTGTAAAGGGACATTCTTTCATTAAAAAAAAAAAACCCCGAAATTGGTCCAGAATATGCACTTTAAGCTTTCATTAGAAATGAGTTAGATGTAAACAAGTTTTCTGGTGGTTTTGTCATCTTGTTTTTTTTTCTCCCTCCACAGTTCAGGGAAAGATCTGAGTATTTCTTGTCTGTAGTAAATCACACACAGGGTACAGATGCAGGGAATAAAAATCGATTTGAAAACACCCATCATTGCAGCATCACGCTTTCGGCCACCTCATCAGCGACCTCGTAACCCGAAAAGCACAAAAATGAGAAGGTCAGAAAGGTCGTCCAGCTCTCACTTTCACTCAGGTCAGAACTGAAAACACTCGACACAGATATAGAGAGCAAATCAAAACCACTAGCGAGTTCTCACACATCACTCACACTTGCTAGTCAAGCTTCATGAAGAAATAGTCATGGTGTCACCATTGAATTAAAAAAAAAAAAAAAAAAAACTGGAAATAGACAATTTAAACATTTTATTAGCAACAGATGACCATATCAGTAAATCAAATCACAAGCTAATCAAAGTTACTGACATTTCTTGAAGGATTAGTTCACTAAAAATCATCCGTATCTGACGTGGTTACTTCAGTTTTGTAAAGCAGCTACGATGCTAACGTTGCTTGCAAGTAATCTCACCCTGCAGTGTGTGTCAGATTGCATCATATCTAGGGTGACCAGACGTCCCGGTTTTACCGGGACAGTCCCGATTTAGGGTTGTGTGTCCTGAGTCCCGACAAAAGTCTGTCGGGACACGGATATGTCCCGGTTTTCGCCACTCGCGACGTTTGCGACTGAGCAGCGTGGGAATCATTAGCGGAGAAATGTCTGCATTTACTATTTTGATGAATTGACAGGAATCGCAAACTTTCCTGGTTACTGCCCCCTGGCCCTGTGGCATGGGTGTTTATTTAGCCACATTATTCCAGACAACAGAACGTGTTGCCATGCAACAATAAAATAAACATTAACCGGCGCGAATGTTCTGTGTCTAGCAGCAGTAATGCCGCAGCAATTATGCTGAAAAGAAAAACCTTTTCCAAAGATTTACAGGGCACCTACCCCTTCCTCCGAGAGGTGCAGAACAATGCGCACGAAGCCTACTGCACACACTGTAAGTGCTTTGTTCTTGTACTGAGTTGGGTAGCCTATGCTGCAAATGCTGTGCGCTCCTGTGGGGGCTTTCCTCGGGCTGTCGCCCCTCTCCTCCTTTACTGCTGTTTTGTTTGAGTGTATATTTACGGAAGCCGCGAGAGGCCCTTCATATAATCTTTTTTATTCACCTTGTTATCCCGAGATAACGACATAATTAACTCAGGATCTTGAGAAAACAACACAACTAATTCGAGATCTCGAGAAAACAAAACCGTTATTCCGTGATCGCAGCTGGATCACTGTATCTCCGTCGGTAGAGACGAAGCCGGGCCAGTCTTCTGCGGAGGTGCCGCGGACTAATTTTGAAATTATCCCTTATTAAAAGACTTAATGCAATCTCTCCCTGTGTCAACCCCTGATCAAAAATATTGCCTTATTAGGTGATCGATTATTCCAGACATTCTAATGACCAAAGTTGCGTCTATACAGAATGAGAAATAGCCCCAAAGTCAGCATATCACAAGTCTCTTGGCGCACCTGAATGAACCATTTCTCAGCTGTTTACTCGAGATCACGGAATAATTGTTTTGTTTTCTCGAGATCTCGAATTAGTTGTGTTGTTTTCTCAAGATCCTGAATTAATTATGTCGTTATCTCGGGATAACAAGGTGAATAAAAAAAGGATTATATGAAGGGCCTCTCTCGGCTTCCGTAGTATATACTGTATTCTCAAATCACTTGTCTCTTTTTTGTTTCTGTTTAACACCATTCTGACAGTTTGGCCGTATTGCTGTGTTGAACAGCTTGTTGCACCTTCCATTAAAGTGTTCACTTTTGTACACACCTTCTTGCTTTATTCATTCAGTTGTGGGGAATGGTTAGTAAGGTTGATTCTGACCTAGGCTATGTTGTACTTTTTAAGTTCATGCTATAGTGCATACAATTTTAGAGATATAGCCTACATGTGCATATGCATTCTTCTTGGTGTTCTCACAAACAGGTGAAATAAATCAGTTTAAATGTGGCCTATGGACATAGCCTGGCCTATTCTCAGCCATTACAAAATCTGTTGTCTGACCATAATTTAACTGATCTGTATACCACTATGCTACTAGATAACAAAATACCTGTTTGTTTTATTTCATGTGAGATGTTGATAAATGTGAGCTTCAGCAAAATGATAAGAGCACCTCTCCGAGTGTCACGTTTATGTAAAAAAAAGGTGTGCGTGCACGAGCATGGTCGCGCGCAAAAGTGTCCCGGTTTCAGACTAGGGAAATCTGGTCACTCTAATCATATCACTCCAATCAGTGATAGTTTTCCACAAGAACAGCACACCCAAGTGTTTTATTCCCTACATGCTGTAAAGACTTCCAGCTTTCTGCTACAAGGAGGCAGGGTTTAGGGAGGGGACAATGATATCGGTCGTCTCAAAAAAAAAAAAAATTAAGCGTGATCTTGGCTGTCCAAAATGGCTACCACCATAACAATACAGTGTTCAGCTACACTATGAAGTTTTGTTCATTTTTACAGGTGAGAAGGAGTCGCATCATCAAACCTGTGATATTATTGAAGAATTCAAGGCAGTTTGAAGCGACTGAGTGGGCAAAAAGGATTCAGGGGGGACGGTGGTGTAGTGGTTAGCACCGTCGCCTCACAGCAAGAAGGTCCGGGTTCGAGCCCCGTGACCGGCGAGGGCCTTTCTGTACGGAGTTTGCATGTTCTCCCCGTGTCCGCGTGGGTTTCCTCCGGGTGCTCCGGTTTCCCCCACAGTCCAAAGACATGCAGGTTAGGTTAACTGGTGACTCTAAATTGAGCGTAGGTGTGAATGAGAGTGTGAATGGTTGTCTGTGTCTATGTGTCAGCCCTGTGATGACCTGGCGACTTGTCCAGGGTGTACCCCGCCTTTCGCCCGTAGTCAGCTGGGATAGGATCCAGCTTGCCTGCGACCCTGTAGAACAGGATAAAGCGGCTAGAGATAATGGATGGATGGATGAGCTGAGGCAGGGGATCATTTTTTTTCTCAGAATATCATTTCTGAGACGAAAGTCGCATCTTTATGAGGAAGAAAAAAAAAACCCTCAAATTCCAAGGTTCAAAATTCACAAATTTGTGAGAGAGAGAGAAAAAAAAATTATAAAATCAGAAATTCCGAGATTAAAAATTCACAAAAATTTGTGAGGGAAAAAAAGGTCACAAATTTATGAGAAAAAAAAAGTTAGTTATAAATTCCAAGATTAAAAGTCACAAATTTGTGAGGGGAGAAAAAATTAAAAAAAAAAAAAATCAAAAAAAGTTATGAGAAAATTTCAGAAATTGAGATTTAGAAAAAAAGTCAAATTTGTGAGAAAAAAAATTAGAAAAAAAGTATTTTATTTTAAAAGTTGACTTTTTTCCCCCTCACAAATGTATGACTTTATTCTCGGAAATTCATTTTTCCCCTCAGAATTGCTGGGTTTCACGTGACGTCTCATCCGCCTCATTAGTTATTCAGAACTTTAGCTGGTGGTCTACCAAAGCTCAGTTGACAAAGCGTTTGTACGGAGAAGGTGCATTGCTTGCATGAAAAATGCCTTACGCTTGCATTGTTTTAGGTTGTTCGAATCGATCAAACCGTGAAACTGATAAGTTTCTTCAGGGTTCCCCGTGAACTAATAAAAAGGGCTGAACAAACACAGGATTTCACAAAAAGACGTCGAGAAAGATGGCTTTTGAACCTCTCGGTGAAATCGAAGCAAGCCGAGTCGAACCATGCTCGAGTTTGCGGTGATCACTTGGTGAAAGGTTTGTATCCCTCTCAGCTACGTCCTTAGTGTTTTCCAAGTACTTTTCTTGCTATGTGTCGTTATTTTACGGTACTTTTTTTTAGTCACGAAGCGTGAAAGTCCCCAGCTGTTTCTTTGTTTCCTCCTCACAAAGTCCATATGTGTGAAGGTCGCGACAAAATTCTTCCCCAGCCGTACAGTTACAATGCGCCGTGATCACTTCTTCTTCTCCGTCTTGTTTAACTAAGATCCAGGTCTTTAAAGGGGTTTCTGATTCTTTGTGAATGATTCATCTGAGAGATAAGAGCCAACACAAGTGAGAATCAAGCCAACTGTTGTTTGTTTGCGCTTCAACTTGCAGCGCTTCGTTGTAAAGACGTGAACTAAAAGCTTTAAAAAAAAAAAACTTACACGGGCAAAAACAATACAGGATTCATTCGGCAGCGACTTAATAGCAAGATCCTTTACCCAGACACATACCAAAAAAAAAGTTGTAAGCCTCCGTACTCTTCGACGCTTTCATCTGTTTTGCGGTGTAGAAGGACGTCTGCAACACCAGATAGTTGGAGATGTCGGGGAACTCGACTGAAGGGTAGTTTTCGACATCTTATGACAAATCCTTCTTTCCCAGACTGTAGGGGTCGATTCCATTGCACATAACAATCTTCTGAATAGATCTAAAGTAGGGATGGCGAAAACTAAAAAAAACTTGACCGACCACCGAGTCTCATTAGCCGGTTAAAGTTGGTTAACCTACGAGTTTAAACAGGGATGCAAACGGCGCACCTTTTGGCGGATGCCGCCTTTTTCATGGCTGAATCGTGCAGATCCGATTTTTTTTTTTAGGGGGGGTGTTGGAGTGTCTGAATAATTTCATCAGAGTAAATTCTGTATTAAAATTACTAAATAAGCAAATGCCGTTACAGTCCATGAAACATAGGAAGTATGAGAAGAAAACAGTAAATCAGAAAGCTGCACAAATGTGCGCAGCTTCTGCGAAAACGTGCGCAGCTTTCTGATTTACTGTTTTCTTCTCATACTTCCTATGTTTCATGGACTGTAACGGCATTTGCTTATTTAGTAATTTTAATACAGAATTTACTCTGATGAAATTATTCAGACACTCCAACGCCCCCCCTAAAAAAAAAAAAAAATCGGATCTGCACGATTCAGCCATGAAAAAGGCGGCATCCGCCAAAAGGCGCACCGTTTGCATCCCTGTTTAAAATTCTAGAATTGGAATTATTAGAATCTATTCTAAAATGTAACCGCGAGCATCCGCACATTCAGTCCCAGTCGCTGCCCTCCACTCACATTACCTTTTCTACAGCGCGAAACATTTAGTCAAGCGCGGCACTGATGTCGAGGGGTTTGTATCGGAGCGGAGGACAAATGGCTCCAGCTTAGAGACCGTTTCAGTTGGCCATGATGGCGTTGAAAATAAAGTCAAGTGCTAGAAGAAGTACATAACATTCAGTGATGGGAATAACGGCGTTAAAATAAAGGCTGTTATAACGCCGGGTAATCTAATTAATTAGCTACAATCGTTATAACGCCGTTACCTATATCAACACGCCATTACTGCATGGTATTGAAGTTGCTCTGAAGCCATCACCGACTTGGCTCACAGACATAAAAGCTGCGTTTGTCACTCCCCCTCCAGACACCGCTGTCATTTCATTCTCTCCCCTTCCCTCCAAAAGTCGGCATCTGCGCCTTTAGTTTGTGTGGAGAGATATGATCTGCAATAACATGCATTGTTGGCTACAGACCGAAACATACTTTCAGAAAGCACTGGCCAAGGCAGGACGAAACTCGATGTGCCTTCTAATAATAATTTAAAAAAAAAACAGAATAGTAATTTGTAAGCTAAAAAGTCTAGCCTGATACTTTTTTATTTTTCACAAATACAGTCAACTTCTGTCAAGGGTCACACAAAAAACAGTTGTTCTTGGAAATACATACGCTAACAAGTTAACAGGTTTAAACAAGTTGAAATAGAAAACACTGTGGTCTACAAAATACCCCACTCCGAAAATCCAACACTGAGACTTTTCTTTCGCCGAGTGGCAGCTGTCGTCAACTGGGGCGGGAGGGCGGGACATGACTGAATGGGTGTTTCTGATTTGTCAGCTGTCGTCCTTACACCGCATGGCATGCCCCAAGCGTTTACAGCACAGAATTCCAGGTTCTCCGCTCCAAAATCGGCAGCTTCAAAACAATTGATTTTTTTTTTTAACCGACAACCAAAAAAAAAATTAACCGGTTGACGTTGATTCGGTCAACCATCGGTCAAACGGTCATCGGTTAACATCCCTAATCTAAAGCCAGCAGTGGCTTCTAGATTACGAGCGTACTCTGATAAGTCAGTCAGTCATCGCTAGTTGTTTGCACTACGGCAGCCGTTTAGACCACCAGCTATTTCACTTCCGGTAAAACTTTCCGCAAAGAAAAGTTACGTGACTGAAACCCAGCAATATTAACCCCACCTCAGCTCCATTTTTTTTTGTTGTTGTTGTTGTCCTAATATTCTATTGTAAGTAATCATCCAGCTCTTTTATGCGAACTTTAAAAATGCTCATTTAAAAATGTTTTATGTTTGAGGTAGAAAAGTTGGTCGACTGATTACATTTTTCAAATAAATTGTGATTTTGGGGGTATATGTCAGATTTCTATACTAAATCTAGTTATATGTACAGTAGCTCAATCTAGACATCGCCGACATATAAATGTTGATATAGAGGACAGTAACAAACGTGCTATTTGGACAAAGGAACAAAACTACTTTTTTTTTGAATTACTGAATGAAAGCATCACTGCAACCCTGAAAGTGATAAAGCACTTACTGAAGATCAGCGTCATGAATGACCCGAAATGTTAAATCTCTCCTTTATGCTGATGTTTTGCCATCTGATTTCTGGACACAGATAGGAGAGGAAAAAAAAAAAAAAAGAATACTTTACTACAACACCGATTCCAAAAAAGTTGGGACAAAGTACAAATTGTAAATAAAAACAGAATGCAATGATGTGGAAGTTTCAAAATTCCATATTTTATTCAGAATAGAACACAAATGACATATCAAATGTTTAAACTGAGAAAATGTATCATTTAAAGAGAAAAATTAGGTGATTTTAAATTTCATGACAACACCACATCTCAAAAAAGTTGGGACAAGGCCATGTTTACCACTGTGAGACATCCCCTTTTCTCTTTACAACAGTCTGTAAACGTCTGGGGACTGAGGAGACAAGTTGCTCAAGTTTAGGGATAGGAATGTTAACCCATTCTTGTCTAATGTAGGATTCTAGTTGCTCAACTGTCTTAGGTCTTTTTTGTCGTATCTTCTGTTTTATGATGCGCTAAATGTTTTCTATGGGTGAAAGATCTGGACTGCAGGCTGGCCAGTTCAGTACCCGGACCCTTCTTCTACGCAGCCGTGATGCTATAATTGATGCAGTATGTGGTTTGGCATTGTCATGTTGGAAAATGCAAGGTCTTCCCTGAAAGAGACGTCGTCTGGATGGGAGCATATGTTGCTCTAGAACCTGGATATACCTTTCAGCATTGATGGTGTCTTTCCAGATGTGTAAGCTGCCCATGCCACACGCACTAATGCAACCCCATACCATCAGAGATGCAGGCTTCTGAACTGAGCGCTGATAACAATTTGGGTCGTCCTTCTCCTCTTTAGTCCGAATGACACGGCGTCCCTGATTTCCATAAAGAACTTCAAATTTTGATTCGTCTGACCACAGAACAGTTTTCCACTTTGCCACAGTCCATTTTAAATGAGCCTTGGCCCAGAGAAGATGTCTGCGCTTCTGGATCATGTTTAGATACGGCTTCTTCTTTGAACTATAGGGTTTTAGCTGGCAACGGCGGATGGCACGGTGAATTGTGCTCACAGATAATGTTCTCTGGAAATATTCCTGAGCCCATTTTGTGATTTCCAATACAGAAGCATGCCTGTATGTGATGCAGTGCCGTCTAAGGGCCCGAAGATCACGGGCACCCAGTATGGTTTTCCGGCCTTGACCCTTACGCACAGAGATTCTTCCAGATTCTCTGAATCTTTTGATGATATTATGCACTGTAGATGATGATATGTTCAAACTCTTTGCAATTTTACACTGTCAAACTCCTTTCTGATATTGCTCCACTATTTGTAGGTGCAGAATTAGGGGGATTGGTGATCCTCTTCCCATCTTTACTTCTGAGAGCCGCTGCCACTCCAAGATGCTCTTTTTATACCCAGTCATGTTAATGACCTATTGCCAATTGACCTAATGAGTTGCAGTTTGGTCCTCCAGCTGTTCCTTTTTTGTACCTTTAACTTTTCCAGCCTCTTATTGCCCCTGTCCCAACTTTTTTGAGATGTGTTGCTGTCATGAAATTTCAAATGAGCCAATATTTGGCATGAAATTTCAAAATGTCTCACTTTCGACATTTGATATGTTGTTTATGTTCTATTGTGAATACAATATCAGTTTTTGAGATTTGTAAAGTATTGCATTCCGTTTTTATTTACAATTTGTACTTTGTCCCAACTTTTCTGGAATCGGGGTTGTATTTGAGGTAGTGTCATCTTTTTTATCGAATCATTTTTTCATCATCCTCAGGATTTTGACATTACTGTACCATTGTTGATTTGGATACGGATTCACTCACAGTTTCTTGTGGAAAACAAAACCGTTAAATTAATTTAAAGCTGCGAAACATTTGAATGAAAACATAACTGATTTTCCTTGTTAGCTTCTAAACTTGTCATATTCTCAAATATATGTCTTGTTGTGTACTTTTTTTCTGCTGAATCATTCCTTTTAAATATTTAAAAAGGCACAGTAGGAAGCATCAGACTCCTTGATATATAAAAAGACGCATGTTGTACGTAGAAAACGCCAGGGTTGGTTTCACAGCGGCAATCGGGAGTCAGTAACCTGATCAAACATGTTACAAAGTTTCCCCTCGCCAGATTTAAAAACAAAGCCTTCATAAATGCTCACACGGAGATGAGGGATTTTCTCAGATCTCTGCAGGCGTGCTCAGACTTTATAGGCAATAAAAGAGTTGACGTAAACAGAATCACTAGAAAAAAAAAGAAAAATATTATATATACACAGTGCTCAGCATAAATGAGTCCACCCCCTTTGAAAAGTAACATTTTAAACAATATCTCAGTGAACACTCTTAGATTACACATTTTTCAGTTTTACTCAAATTAGGGTGGTGCAAAAATGAGTACACCCCACAACAAAAACTACTACATCTAGTACTTTGTATGGCCTCCATGATTTTTAATGACAGCACCAAGTCTTCTAGGCATGGAATGAACAAGTTGGCGACATTTTGCAACATGAATCTTTTTCCATTCTTCAACAACGACCTCTTTTAGTGACTGGATGCTGGATGGAGAGTGATGCTCAACTTGTCTCTTCAGAATTCCCCACAGAAAATAATTTCTTTCCACCACAAAGGTGAAGGCTACAAGAAGATCAACAAAGCTTTACTTATCAGTCAGAATACGGTAGCAAAAGTGGTACAAAAATTTAAGAAAAGATGGGACTGCAACCATCTCACAGAGACGTCCAGGTCGTCCACGGAAGTTAACACCTCGACAGGAGCGTCTTCTGATGAGAAGGGTTGAAGAAAATTGGCATGCAAGTTCACTGCAGTTATCTAAAGAAGTAGAAAGCCAAACTGGGGTGACTATTTCCCGTGACACAATACGGCGTATACTGCAGAGGAATGGCATGCATGGATGCTGTCCACGAAAGAAGCCTCTCCTAAAGCCCAGGCACAAAAAAGCCCGCCTAGAGTTTGCCAGGGCCCATGCTGACAAAGATGAAGACTACTGGGACTCTAGACTCTGGAGTGATGAGACCAAGATAAATGTTTTTGGAACTGATGGCTTCAAAACTGTATGGCGTCGCAAAGATGAGGAATACAAAGAAAACTGCCTGGTGCCTACAGTGAAACATGGTGGTGGCAGTGTCCTTATGTGGGGCTGCATGAGTGCTGCTGGTGTTGGGGAGCTGCATTTCATTGATGGCGTCATGAATTCACAGACGTATTGCTCTATACTGAAAGAGAAGATGCTACCATCACTCCGTGCCCTTGGTCGTCGTGCACTTTTCCAACATGACTAAACACACATCTAAGGCCACTGTTGGATTTCTGAAGAAGAACAGGGTGAAAGTGATTCAGTGGCCAAGTACGTCTCCTGATCTGAACCCAATCGAACACCTATGGGGAATTCTGAAGAGACGAGTTGAGCATCACTCTCCATCCAGCATCCAGTCACTAAAAGAGGTCGTTGTTGAAGAATGGAAAAAGAATGATGTTGCAAAATGTCGCCAACTTGTTCATTCCATGCCTAGAAGACTTGGTGCTGTCATTAAAAATCATGGAGGCCATACAAAGTACTAGATGTAGTAGTTTTTGTTGTGGGGTGCACTCATTTTTGCACCACCCTAATTTGAGTAAAACTGAAAAATGTGTAATCTAAGTTATATTATTAACCTTACTTTCCCGTTATAAGTTAAACAGATGCTATATTAAACTTTGTCTTGTCAACATTTTGGAAATTGTTTGTGTTCATTGAGATATTGTTTAAAATGCTACTTTTCAAAGGGGGTGCACTCATTTACGCTCAGCACTGTATATTATTTATAAACACACACACACAGAGTGGCATGCAAAAGTTTGGGCACCCTTGCTGAAAATGTCTGTTACTGTGAATAGTTAAGTGAGCAGAAGATGAACTGATCACCAAAAGGCATAAAGGTAAAGATGACACATTTCTTTAATATTTTCCGCAAGATTACATTTTTATTTCCATCATTTACAGGTGTAAAATACCAAAAAAATGAAAAGGACCTGAAGCAAAAGTTTGGGCACCCTGCATAGTCAGTACCTAGTACAGTAACACCCCCTTTGGCAAGTATCACAGCTTGTAAACACTTTTTGTAGCCAGCTAATAATCTTTCAGTTCTTACCTGGGGGATTTTCATGCATTCGTCCTTGCAAAAGGCTTCCAGTTCTACAAGTTTCTTGGGCTGTCTTGCATGCGCTGCTCTTTTGAGATCTATCCACAGATTTTCAATGATGTTTAGGTCAGGGGACTGTGAGGGCCAGGGCAAAACCTTCAGCTTGCGTCTTTTGAGGGATTCCATTGTAGATTTTGAGGTGTGTTTTGGATCATCGTCTTATTGTAGGACCCGTCCTCTTTTTAACTTCAGCTTTTTTACAGATGGTGTGATGTTTGCTTCCAGAGTTTGCTGGTATTTATTCGAATCCATGCTTCCCTCGACCAATGAAATGTGCCCTGTGCCACTGGCTGCAACACAACCCCAAAGCATGATGGATCCACACCCATGCTTCAGAGTTGGAGAGGTGTTCTTTTCCTGGAATTTGGCCCCCTTTTTTCTCCAAACATACCTTTGCACATTGTGGCCAAAAAGTTCTATTTTGATTTCATCAGTCCACAGGACTTGTTTCCAAAATGCATCAGGCTTATTTAGATGTTCATTTGCAAACTTCAGACGCTGAATTTTGTGGCTAGGACGCAGGAAAGGTTTTCTTCTGATGACTCTCCCATGAAGGTCATATTTGTTCAGGTGTCGCTGCATAGTAGAACAGTGCACCACCACTCCAGGGTCTGCTAAATCTTTCTGAAGGTCTTTTGCAGTCAAACAGGGGTTTTTATTTGCCTTTCTAGCAATCCAATGAGCAGTTCTTTCAGAAAGTTTTTTTCATCTTCCAGACCTCACCTTGATCTCCACTGTTTCTGTTAACTGCCATTTCTTAATAACATTACAATCTGAGGAAACAGCTACCTGAAAACACTTTGCTACGTTCTTGTAGCCTTCTCCTGCTTTGTGAGCATCAATTATTTTATTATTCAGAATGCGAGGGAGTTGCTTAGAGGAGCCCATGGCTGTTGATTTTAGGGACAAGTTTGAGGAGTCAGAGAATTTATACAGCTTTGAAATCTGCATCATCTGACCTTTCCTAACGAAGAATTTGAACAAGCCGCAGCTCAATCAGCTAATTAAGGTCTGGAAGCTTGGTAAACCTGAGAACTCAAATGTTTTGGGGTGCCCAAACTTTCGCATGGTGTTCCTTTTCTTTTTTCATTCTCCAATTGTACAAAACAAAAATAATACACAAATCCTGCAGAAAATGCTGAAAAGAAATGTCGTCTTTACCTTTATGCCTTTTGGTGATCAGTTCATCTTCTGCTCACTTAACATACGCACGCGCACACACACACACACAATATAAATATATATATATATATATATATATATATATATATATATATATATATATAGTGTGTGTGTGTGTGTGTATATATATATATATATATATATATATATATATATATATATATATATATATTACACACACACACACACACACACACAATATATACTAGTGCATCTCAAAAAATTAGAATATTGTTCTATAAGTATAAGTTCAATATTTTCCATCAGTTATTTAAGAAAGTGAAAATGTTATATATTATAGACTCATTACACATAAACTAAAACGTTTCAAGCATTTTTCTATTTTAATTTTAATCAGTATGGCATACAGTACAAAAACATAAAAAAAAAACCCATCTCAAAATATTAGAATATTTCATTTCGAGTTTGAGTAAAACAGTATGAACACAGTGTATCTCTCGGTCTAGTTCAGTACACACAACCACAATCATGGGGAAGACTGCTGACTTGACTGTTGTCCAGAAGATGATCACTGATGCCCTCCACAAGGAGGGTAAGCCACAAAAGGTCATTGCTGAAAAGGGTGGCTGGAAAAGGTGCACAAGCAACAGGGATGGCCGCAGTCTTGAGAGGATTGTCAAGAAAAGTTGATTCAAGAACTTGGGAGAGCTTCACAAGGAGTGGACTGAGGCTGGTGTCAGTGTATCAAGACCCATCACGAACAGACATCTTCAAGAAAGGGGATACAACTTTCGCATTCCTAATATCAAGCTACTCCTGAGCCAGAGACAATGTCAGAAGTGTCTTATCTGGGCTAAGGAGAGAAAGAAATGGACTGTTGCTCAGTGGTCCAAAGTCCTCTTTTCAAATGAAAGTACATTTTGCATTTAATTTGGAAATCACGGTTCTAGAGTCTGGAGGAAGAGTGGAGAGGAACAGAATCCAAGGTGTTTGAAGCCCAGTGTGAAGTTTCCACAGTCTGTGATGATTTGGGGTGCCATGTCATCTGCTGGTTGTTGGTCCACTGTATTTTATCAAGTCCAAAGTCAACACAGCCATCTACCAGGAGATTTTAGAACACTTCATGCTTCCATCTGCTGACGAGCTTTTTGGAGATGCTGATTTCCTTTTCCAGCAGGACTTAGCACCTACCCATAGTGCCAAAACTACTACCAAATGGTTTGCTGACCATGATATTACTGTGTTTGATTGGCCAGCCAACTTGCCTGACCTGAACCCCATAGAGAATCTATGGGGTATTGTCAAGAGGAAGATGAGAAACACCCGACCCAAAAATACAGATACGCTGAAGGCCACTATCAAAGCAACCTGGGCTTCAATAACACCTCAGCAGTGCCACAGACTGATCACCTCCATGCCACACCGCATTGATACAGTAATTCATGGTAAAGGAGCCCCAACCAAGTATTGAGTGTATAAATGAATATACTTTTCAGAAGTTGGACATTTCTGTATTGTAAATCCTTTTTTTGATTGATCTTAGGGAATATTCTAATAATTTGAGATACTGGATTTCTGATTTTCATGAGCTATAAGCCATAATCATCAAAATTAAAACAAAAAAGGCTTTAAATATTTCACTTTACATGTAATGAATATAGAATATATGAAAGTTTACCTTTTTGAATTAAATTATGAAAAAAAAAGGAACTTTTTCATGGTATTCTTATTTTTTGAGATGCACTAGTATATATATATATATATATATATATATATATATATATATATATATATATATGAAAAAAAGCCATGGTGTGTTCACGGCTCTGAGAAAGGAGGCATGTTCAGACATGTTGGTTATAATCTCTCTCTTTACCAGAGGTCACATGATCTCCATGCCCCTAGAGAACACTCAGGCTTCAATCCTCCAATGCATTCTGGGAATCTTTCTGTTCCTGAAAAGAACCGTTTCATTTGCTTGCATATCGAGATCTGAGTTTGGGTGGTGAAAGTTCTCTACACGTTCTGTTATACAGGATGATTATTAATAGATTGTCATGTGTGCCATTTCAGAAAGGAGTCTGTCTGCTGTTTGTGTGGTAAACGTGATTATCATGCCAACATTTAAAACAGTAAATGTTAGGTGCAGTGAGTCATCACGTTCTTCGAATATTATCTGATCGCACACTTTGCCCAAGCAGGTCGCACCATGTGAGCCGTAACCTTGTTTCTGAGAACTTATGGAAGGACATATTTTAACAAGTTGGATGTGCTTCTGAGTGGCGAAAGAGGACGAGGGCGACCCAGATACACACATCAACATGTGCGCACACACACACACACACACGATTGCAGCTTAATGCAGCTAATTAATTCTATGCTACACCTTCATCTAAACCTTCACGCTCAGAAAATAAACTACATCATGGTACCTTTATTGGCACGGCAGCTCGTCACTGGATCAGTACCCTTTATATACACTGATTGGGAACATATATGTCCCATTTTGTCCCTAAAAGCTACATATAGTTACCCTGAAGTCCAGTAAATGATCCCTAGGAGGTACATTAGGGTAGTAGATTGTACCTTGGGGAACAGAACTGGACTCCTACTGTACTCCTATTTCTAACCATGTAACCTTAGTCACCAAAAGGACACACTGCAGTTTCACAAGTCAGTTTGGATGAAAATTTCTTTATCACGACATCCACCATTTCCCCACTCACCCCAAAGGTAATCAATCAATCAATCAGCCAAGGCATGTTTGGTGTTTGACGTTTGCCCTAAAGCGATAAAGCTAATAATCTCATGGCTACCGGTTTAGCCAGAACAAGAGCATGTTAAATTAATCACACACTCATCTCTAACTCTTAGACTTGCTGATGATGTTTCTAACACCGTTTATTATAAATATGGAGGCAATTATCATACATGTCAACCCCTTTGGGCGTCCACCTGTAGTATCAGAGGAAGAAATCCATAAAATCACCATAAAATCCTTATAGCCTTCGAATCGCACCAAACTTTTATTTTGATGTACATTTGTACAATACACATTTACATTATTTTTCGCCTGAACAATGACACCATTAAATGTCTCCTTCCATTCAGGAAGATACCGCCCGCCGTATCTCATTTTCTTTCTCGGTGTTCCCATTCTTTCACTCAGCAGACGCTATTCAAAATCTCTCAGGTGTAAACAATGAGAAAATCGTTCGAACAATGACCGTTTGGCGCGTTTAAATGCAGATCGTGCGCATGACCGGAACGAGCGAAGTCTCGCAGTTGCGATACTGCACGAGGCTTGAGGAATAAACATCCGGTTTCACATAGTCTGGGTTATCTGCCCCTGCATACACGCTGTTCTTTGTCTATAAATCGAGCTTTTGTATGTTTTTGCGACGATCAGCTGACGATGTTCAAGTACAGTGGCGCTTGAAAGTTTGTGAACCCTTTAGAATTTTCTATATTTCTGCATAAATATGACCCAAAACATCATCAGATTTTCACACAAGTCCTAAAAGTAGATAAAGAGAACCCAGTTAAACAAATGAGACAAAAATATTATACTTGGTCATTTATTTATTGAGGAAAATGATCCAATATTCCACATCTGTGAGTGGCAAAAGTATGTGAACCTCTAGGATTAGCAGTTAATTTGAAGGTGAAATTAGAGTCAGGTGTTTTCAATCAATGGGATGACAATCAGGTGTGAGTGGGCACCCTGTTTTATTTAAAGAACAGGGATCTATCAAAGTCTGATCTTCACAACACATGTTTGTGGAAGTGTATCATGGTACGAACAAAGGAGATTTCTGAGGACCTCAGAAAAAGCGTTGTTGATGCTCATCAGGCTGGAAAAGGTTGCAAAACCATCTCTAAAGAGTTTGGACTCCACCAATCCACAGTCAGACAGATTGTGTACAAATGGAGGAAATTCAAGACCATTGTTACCCTCGCCAGGAGTGGTCGACCAACAAAGATCACTCCAAGAGCAAGGCGTGTAATAGTCGGTGAGGTCACAAAGGAGCCCAGAGTAACTTCTAAGCAACTGAAGGCCTCTCTCACATTGGCTAATGTTAATGTTCATGAGTCCACCATCAGGAGAACACTGAACAATAATGGTGTGCATGGCAGGGTTGCAAGGAGAAAGCCACTGCTCTCCAAAAAGAACATTGCTGCTCGTCTGCAGTTTGCTAAAGGTCACATGGACAAGCCAGAAGGCTACTGGAAAAATGTTTTGTGGCTGGATGAGACCAAAATAGAACCTTTTGGTTTAAATGAGAAGCGTTATGGTTGGAGAAAGGAAAACACTGCATTCCAGCATAAGAACCTTATCCCATCTGTGAAACATGGTGGTGGTAGTATCATGGTTTGGACCTGTTTTGCTGCATCTGGGCCAGGACGGCTTGCCATCATTAATGGAACAATGAATTCTGAATTATACCAGCGAATTCTAAAGGAAAACGTCAGGACATCTGTCCATGAATGGAATCTCAAGAGAAGGTGGGTCATGCAGCAAGACAACGACCCTAAGCACACAAGTCGTTCTACCAAAGAATGGTTAAAGAAGAATAAAGTTAATGTTTTGGAATGGCCAAGTCAAAGTCCTGACCTTAATCCAATGGAAATGTTGTGGAAGGACCTGAAGCGAGCAGTTCATGTGAGGAAACCCACCAACATCCCAGAGTTGAAGCTGTTCTGTATGGAGGAACGGGCTAAAATTCCTCCAAGCCGGTGTGCAGGACTGATCAACAGTTACTGGAAACGTTTAGTTGCAGTTATTGCTGCACAAGGGGGTCACACCAGATACTGAAAGCAAAGGTTCACATACTTTTGCCACTCATGGGTATGTAATATTGGATCATTTTCCTCAATAAATAAATGACCAAGTATAATATTTTTGTCTCATTTGTTTAACTGGGTTCTCTTTATCTACTTTTAGGACTTGTGTGAAAATCCGATGATGTTTTAGGTCATATTTATGCAGAAATATAGAAAATTCTAAAGGGTTCACAAACTTTCAAGCACCACTGTAAGATACACAAAATAAATTTAGGTCAGAAAATACTGAGAATCCGCAAGACTTTGTTTATACGCCCGTATGCCCTTGAAATGAGCTAAAATCCGTATAATTTCCGGACAATCCGTATAGGTTGACATGTATGAATTATAGAAAAAATTGTGCATGCTGATTGAATTTCTCAATAATCACCTCGAGTCGGGGCGGCACGGTGGTGTAGTGGTTAGCGCTGTCGCCTCACAGCAAGAACGTCCGGGTTCGAGCCCCGGGGCCGGCGAGGGCCTTTCTGTGCGGAGTTTGCATGTTCTCCCCGTGTCCGCGTGGGTTTCCTCCGGGTGCTCCGGTTTCCCCCACAGTCCAAAGACATGCAGGTTAGGTTAACTGGTGACTCTAAATTGACCGTAGGTGTGAATGTGAGTGTGAATGGTTGTCTGTGTCTATGTGTCGGCCCTGTGATGACCTGGCGACTTGTCCAGGGTGTACCCCGCCTTTCACCCGTAGTCAGCTGGGATAGGCTCCAGCTTGCCTGCGACCCTGTAGAACAGGATAAAGCGGCTAGAGATAATGAGAGGAGATGATTTTTTGTGAAATAATCACCTGCGTGTTTATATTAATACAATTATCCACCTCAGGCTCAGTGACTATCGGGAATTACCATAGAAACAGGACACTTCTACGATGGAATAAAAACGTATTCTATTCCCTTCGAGCGGGTTCCATTCATTTGGTTTGATAGCATGCAATATTGTTAGCATATCGCTTATCCTACATGTATTGCGTCACTTTACCCAATGGAGAATGAGCGTTGAATATGGTTTACGATATTGCCTAGTTGTCAGGACAACATGATGTCACATGTCGGAGACGTAAAACTTCCGCGCTAGCGAGTGAGCGACTGACAATTTATAAGATTTTGAGAGAATTTTGAAAGATGCGTTGAATACCTTAAAGAAATTTGTATGTATAATAATAATAATAATAATAATAATAGGCTTTTTTTCGTGGTATATCAGATATATTCCACTCAGCTACTCGTCTTCAACTTGTTCAGCATCATGCTAGCTGAATGGAATATATCTGATATACCACTCAACGCCAGCCAATATTATTTAAATAATCTCAACTTCGACTCACTTATTATTCACGTCACCTTCAGTGAATAATTTTTAAAAATGACAATGCTACATATTTAAAAAAAAAGACAAAAGTCACAGCAGAGGTAAAGCAGTCCCAGCTCCATCTTGGTGCGCTCTTTTCCTCAGCACTTCTGACTCAGACTCCGGTGCCTCGTAAAGCTTAAAGTCAGACTGGTACGTTAGAAATGATCCAGGAGAAAAAACACTGTTCCAATTTGTCCCAACACAAACCTGGAATTGGACGTACAGTAAATCGGACTCGGACATTTCTGACGGCTCAAACTCGACAGAACGCGAGGTCACGTGATCAAGAAACATGACAAAGAAAATGGCAGCAGCTTCCACAGATAAAGGCAGTGAGTGACTCAGGATTTAACTGTAGATGTCAATCTTGATCAAAACACTTTCTTGAGTTGACCACATAATAAACAATGTAGTGTGGTTTATCAATATCGCTGTATCTGCATCTGTGACTCATTTCTACAACTCCAATTGGAAAAATTTGGTGTGCAAAACTAAAGCATGCACACCGAGCCTGATGCGAAATGTTTTAATATTTTGCTTTCTATTTCACGCTGCCACCGTCAGTAGAGTCCTGAATGAAAACGGAGTCGTCTATTAGTGATGACGTAATTATAGACATGCTTTCAAGAAAGAGAAAGTTTTGTGTACACCCATTGTTGGAAAGGAGATAACTTCATGAAGAGTTTCATAAATCTCATGAAAGGTTCAGATAAGAAGTCATATTAGGATGAACGTGATGGAGCTCGAGACTCTCTTGAGAATTCTGGCTCCTCACCTGAGGAAACTACATATGAACTCCAGACTACACCGATCCTGAACAACACCTGGCAGTCACAATTATAAGAAACTGGGATGACTCAAGGCTTGACATTAACGGTAGTCCGACTGTCCGGGACAACCACATGTTTGGTCTGGAGAAATCAAATCCACATCTGCCTGTGTGACCGGACAAGTTGAATATTTGTTGAAAATCAGCATTTTTATAGAAATTATTCAAGAGTTACATCAATAAAGTTCCAACAAAACAAGTTCAATCCCTTCAGTGATCCAACCGTGTTGTTTACAAAATTCACGGAAAGCCGAGTACAGCAGGCAACGTGTGTAAAAATAACCACGTTGTAATATCTAATTATAGATTATTAAACTTATTGAAATTGGAGAAATGGTGCTCAAACACCTCAATAAAATAAATATTTGTGATGAGTCTTCATTTCATTCAGGCATTCATTGCATTTTTCTTTTGTATGGTACACATGAACATTAACCATCACAAATGTTGTAAATCATTTCGCGGGAATTTTATGACAGTACTGAAATACTTACAGTCAACACCCTTACAGTTTGTTTTCATTCACAATGCGATTCTGTCCCGATAGGCTATTTGCAGGAATTGGTCACGTGTCAATTTTCCCCATAGCAACAAGCCCGTGGTGGGCAAGCTAACTTGACATTCCTTGACAACCATAAGAGTTTGACTGGCGATGCGAAGCAATCCATTTCCATAATAGCTGTTTTTACCTTTTCTACTGTCTTTTTTTTTTTTTACCCGAATTTTCATGTGTACTTGGAAAAAGTTTGTGGTTTTAACTTCTGTCGTAAGTTAAAGCTAATCATTGGCCGTAAAAAAAGAGAGTTTTTTGGACTCAAGTTGGTCGCCGCCGAAAGTACAGTAATGCCGCTTTTCCACTACCAATGTGGCTGAGTTGGGCTGAGCCGTGCCATGCTGAGTTGGGCTGAGTCGAGCTGAGCGGGGCTGTTGGAGTTGCATTTCGACTACAACCGCGCTGAACCGTGCTGGCTGGAAGTGGGTGGACACATTGGGTGGAGTTAGCGAAAGTGGGTGGACGTCACGTGATGTCGTTAGGCGGCGCAAACAGTGACATCAGTGTTCTTTTAAGCGGTAGTCTCACGACCCGGATAGTAAACAATAAACATGGAGTCGTTAGTGTTGCTGGTCTTGGTGCTGTGGCTTGTTGTCACCGACAACGCCAACAGATACTGGCAAGAGCGTATAGATGAGGCGAGGCGCATAAGGCTTCAGAAATTCTCGTAATTCGTAATTCTTCTTCTTCCAGGTTTACGGTGTTTACAGATCCCAGCGTGCTCGCAGGGCGTGTGTGGGCATGTGAGGACACTCCTCCTCACCAATCAGTGCACAGGGGAGTGTCTCCTCACGCCCCTAGCCCCACTCGGCTCGGTTTGGCTCGCTTCAGCCCCACTCCAAAACCGTGCGAGTTTTGGGTGCTAAGCAGGGCTGAAGCGAGCCGAGTTGTGCTGCTCTGAGGTAGTCGAAACGCGAGCCGTGTCGGGCTGAAGTGAGCTGAAGCGAGCTGAAAAAGGGTAGTGGAAAAGGGCCATAAGTCTCGTAACTTACGACAGAAGTTAAAACCACAAACTTTTTCCAAGTACACATGAAAATTCGAGTAAAAAAAAAAAAAAGACAGTAGAAAAGGTAAAAACAGCTATTATAGAAATAGATTGCTTTGCATCGCCAGTCAAACTCTTATGGTTGTCAAGGAACGTCAAGTTAGCTTGCCCACCACGGGCTTGTTGCTATGGGGAAAATTGACATGTGATCAATTCCTGCAAATGGCCCATTACCATGTCCAACTTATTTGCTTTAAATTAGTTTATACTTCAAGATTTCCTCCAGAAGCTTTGAATTTGGGCGAGTCTAACTCCTAAAACTGCAGATCAGGTAACAAGTTAGAACAACACCACCACACGCACCATAATGGGGCTTTGGATAGTTTTTGTTTATCGTTAAAGTTGGAGTTTTATTGAAAAATAAGTCATTAAAGCATAAGGATTATCATAATTACACCTGCTTTTTGATAAACTTTGGACCCATTTCCTTTCACTGAACTAGTAAATACATAGGAATAATAATAAGGCTATGGTCAGGACAAGTGAAAAATCTGGCTGCTTGTCCGAGTGGACAAAAAGTTAAAGATGTCGAGCTCTGTGACTTTACTAGATGAATACTTCCTTTGCAGGCTTTTTATCGACAAGCAGAAAAAGCCGTTGTATTGTGTGGCATCGATGGAACCCAGTGGAAAACCCTCATTTGATTGGTCAGGTAATCATTCCCTGATGAGACATTTCGCAACAACCAACAAGGCAGATCCAAATTTATCATCATTACGGTAAAAAAAAAAACGCACAAAGGCTAATAAGAACACGTTTAACGACTTATGTAATTTCATGCGCAAGTCCTTTATTTCTTCCCTTTAACCTTTTGCAGTACTGTATTACTGAGACAAAGGATATTTGTGACATCACAGTGTGACGATTTAAGCAAGGCCATCCTTAAAAAAAAAACAAAAACGTTTCCTGTCCACCGGGTGAGCAAAAAAAATTTTCAGTCGGGAGGGAGGGATTTTTTTTTTTTTTAATACCGTATGGATGGATAAGAAATCGCAATGCTGCGTTTGCTTTTTCTTTCAGTACTTTTTCATTACAAAAGCAGACACATTTAATAAAATGACATAGCATTTTAAATGGGGCGGCACGGTGGTGTAGTGGTTAGCGCTGTCGCCTCACAGCAAGAAGGTCCGGGTTCGAGCCCCGTGGCCGGCGAGGGCCTTTCTGTGCGGAGTTTGCATGTTCTCCCCGTGTCCGCGTGGGTTTCCTCCGGGTGCTCCGGTTTCCCCCACAGTCCAAAGACATGCAGGTTAGGTTAACTGGTGACTCTAAATTGAGCGTAGGTGTGAATGTGAGTGTGAATGGTTGTCTGTGTCTATGTGTCAGCCCTGTGATGACCTGGCGACTTGTCCAGGGTGTACCCCGCCTTTCGCCCGTAGTCAGCTGGGATAGGATCCAGCTTGCCTGCGACCCTGTAGAACAGGATAAAGCGGCTACAGATAATGAGATGAGATGAGCATTTTAAATGCTGACTGCAACATTTGCAAAACCTTTACAAAGGTACTTAAAATGTCCGACACACGGACATTTTGTAGTTCTAAATCGAGCGTTAGGCTGAGTTCGGATGAAATTACACTATTAAAATGATCACTGAATGATTTGTTTTTCTGAATCTTTACTATTTTGTTGTTCGCTAGAATACCATTTTGCGATTTCACACTTAAGCAAATGTTTGAAAACTCCGGATCTCCTTCCTTCATGGTGGCTGCCATTTTTTTGTGCCACACGGCGCATGCGCAGAGCTGATTCAGTTCAGACTGTGCGCGCTCGGCGGAGGCAGTAGTGTGTCGGAGGGGACAGAAGCAGAGATAACGCTTATTTTGTCTCCGGTAAACCAGTCTTCTCTCGTTCAATTACGTGCTGGCATCAAAAGACATTGGGTTGTAAATGAACCCAAACTGAGTGGTTGGAGTGTATTTTCATACACAAATGGAAAAATGTTGGCTGAGTGTGTAATTGTGTCGCCCCACTGCAGACCGTTGTCGTTGTTAATTCATAGCATGCTCAGCTGCGTGAATGTGTCATGCACCGAAAATAAGAGATTTACAAGCCAGGAACGCCTCATGATGCAATACGCAAGAAAAGAAAGAAGATTTACTGCCATTTTACTTTGTATTTGAGTAAAGTGAATAAATAAATGGTCTGTGGAAAATACATTTAATCCTGGGAACTGCGCGCACAGGAGTTTGTGTTTACTCTCCCCCTCCCCCGGCTGGCTACTTATTTGTCATGGCTGGCTAGTATGAGCCTTAGTGGAAAGCCCTGGGAATGCGGAAATGTCAAGTTCGATTTTAGATTTACGAACCCGAAAAAAAAATGTCGAAAAACCGGCGTTAAAAAAAAAAATTTCAACCGCACAAACAGCACTCACCCGGCCGGTGGACTGGAAACAGAACATTTTTTAATAATGGCCCAAGATACGCTCCATTAGCGTAAATCTTTGGACACCTCAAACATGCCTTGACTGACGAAGAGGGAAATCATGTCCATAAGTACAAAAGACTGCTCCCAGACCAACAATTTACAACTTTGACAACACAGACACAAGAGACTGACAGGTGGAAGGAGTGTCGGGTAGGAAATTGGGGCTTTCTGCACATAATTTGGCATTTCAGAGAAACCTGGCAGAGCGAAAGGAAAGCCAGCAGCACGAGTGACAGCAACACCGCCTACTGAATCGAAAGCCAAGCAATCGAAGCACCATTTTATGCTGTCTAATTCCTGTTTACCAGACCGTTACCTGAAACTAGGGCTCATTCTGAGCTACTGCAAACATCTCAAAACACAGCTGATAAATCAGATTTCTAAAATCACACACACACACACACACACACACACACACACACACACACACACACATCTGAATGTCTCGAAATGACTCAAACTTCACCACGCAAAAACATCCTTAATTATAACAGCATGCTGTGGGAACTTTATCTCGCTCATCTCACCGAAACGAAGAACAACAAGAGAAACTGAGAATTATAAAGATATAATATACAGCCACATCAGACCTGCAGTACAAACCATGGGCTTCCACCAACATGTTCAGAACAGACACGGAAATAATTTTTTTTTTTTTTAAATCCATCACTTTCACTAAAACATTAATTAGCACATCTTATATTTAGGGCTGCTTTCCCAGAAACACGTTGGCACCAGCTAATTTGCATCATTTGTTAAGATTTTACATACTAAAATGCTTTTTAGAGGAGGACGAACAGGTTTTGTGTGTTTGCCTTATAAACATTATTGGCAGTTTCCATCTGAGGGACTTTATGTGGAAAATATTTCCGCCCTTTGAAAGATTATTCTACTTAAATAAAGATGTTTCCATTTCGCTTAAACGGCTTAACATTTTGTTGGCGTATGGAAATAAACATTACTCTAATAACGCTGTGACTTTTAAACTTTAGCATTCAAGTGAAAAAACAATCTAGCTCCTGAGTGAAGCTATTTTGCTAGCTAGCTAGCTAGCTAGCTAGCATGTTGCTCTTAACATCTTTAATATACACAATGTAAAGGCTAAGGCTACGTTCACACTGCAGGCTGAAGTGACTCAAATCCGATTTTTTCGCCCATATGTGACCTGTATCCGATCTTTTATTGACAATATGAACGACACAGATCCGATTTTTTCAAATCCGACCCAGGCCGTTTGGATATGTGGTCCTAATTCCGATTCCTATCCGCTCTTTTCATATGCGACTTCAGTCTGAACCGCCAGGTCGCATTCATCCGACTTACACGTCATCAACAAGCCACAAACGTCACTATTCTGCGCTGAAGTAGGCGGCGGGTCTCTCAAAAAAAGTTACAACAACATGGCGCATAATCACGGGCGCAGATAGAGGGTGGGACTCGTCCCACCCAGATTTAAATTCACCTCGCTCGGTCCCCCCCACTTATAGGGAGGAAAAAACGTCTATGCTGTCTTTCTTTGCATAAGGCAAACCTCACGGAAAAATCAAAAGACTAATTACCATTCGGTTTATTGAGGTGCACGGCAGTGTATACATAGTTGCAACAATTCACATAAAACAAAAAGACTGATATTCGGTTGGTTGAGCTGCGCAGACTGCACAGGTTGCGAGCTCGAGCTTGGTTGCTATGGTAACCCACAACAAGTTTGACAGGCATATCGGGGTTGGGATTGGTTTGCTGGCAGCTTTGTCCCCCCCCCAGTTTTTTGTCCCCCCCCAGTTCAAAAAACGTATCTGCGCCCCTGCGCATGACATCAACGCGAGGGACGCTTCGGGCTGTGAAGGTTCTGAATCTTCTCAATGGAAGGACGCAGAGGTTCGGGAGCTGATTTCCATTTGGGGGGATGCAGCTATTCAAGCTAGATTGGATGAGTCATACCGCAACCGGGCGGTTTTACTTCCGTAAACACTGGCCATGCTCACTGCGTGTGACGTCGTCGTATCCTGCAATGCGCATGCGGAACACTTTTAGGTCGCTTTTCGTTCATACTGAGGATCACATACAAGTCGCATATATTTGTTAATGTGAACGACCTCACAAAAAAATCGGATTTCACAAAAAAATCGGAATTGAGCATTAAGCCTTGCAGTGTGAACGTAGCGTTAGTGACCGTGAAAATAAGACAAATCCTTCAGAAATGTCAACATTTACCTCAGATATGTTGGTAAGTTACTGAGAAAAAGACTCTATATCAACAGATTAACATTTTGTTGGCGTGCGGAAATGATAACGGAAACATTTCTGACAGGAGAAATACTCTAACGCTGTAACTTTTAAACTTTAGCACTCAAGTGGAAAAACAGTGTTGCTAGGCAACTGAGAAACAGTCTAGCTCCTGAGTGAAGTTATTTTGCTAGCTAGCTAGCTAGCATGTAGCACGTACTGTAAAATCTTTAATACACACAGTGTAAAGGCTGAGTGACCGTGGAAATAAGACAAATCCATCAGAAATGTCAACATTTACCTCAGATATGTTGGTAAGTTACTGAGAAAAAGACTCCATATACAGTGGTGCTTGAAAGTTTGTGAACCCTTTAGAATTTTCTATATTTCTGCATAAATATGACCTAAAACATAATCAGATTTTCACACAAGTCCTAAAAGTAGATAAAGAGAACCCAGTTAAACAAATGAGAAAAAAAAATTATACTCAGGCATTTATTTATTGAGGAAAATGATCCAATATTACATATCTGTGAGTGGCAAAAGTATGTGAACCTTTGCTTTCAGTATCTGGTGTGACCCCCTTGTGCAGCAATAACTGCAACTAAACGTTTGCGGTAACTGTTGATCAGTCCTGCACACCGGCTTGGAGGAATTTTAGCCCGTTCCTCCGTACAGAACAGCTTCAACTCTGGAATGTTGGTGGGTTTCCTCACATGAACTGCTCGCTTCAGGTCCTTCCACAACATTTCCATTGGATTAAGGTCAGGACTTTGACTTGGCCATTCCAAAACCTTCACTTTATTCTTCTTTAACCATTCTTTGGTAGAATGACTTGTGTGCTTAGGGTCGTTGTCTTGCTGCATGACCCACCTTCTCTTGAGATTCGGTTCATGGACAGATGTCCTGACTTTTTCCTTTAGAATTCGCTGGTATAATTCAGAATTCATTGTTCCATCAATGATGGCAAGCTGTCCTGGCTCAGATGCAGCAAAACAGTCCCAAACCATGATACTACCACCACCATGTTTCACAGATGGGATAAGGTTCTTATGCTGGAATGCAGTGTTTTCCTTTCTCCAAACATAACACTTCTCATTTAAACCAAAAAGTTCTATTTTGGTCTCATCCGTCCACAAAACATTTTTCCAATAGCCTTCTGGCTTGTCCACATGATCTTTAGCAAACTGCAGACAAGCAGCAATGTTCTTTTTGGAGAGCAGTGGCTTTTTCCTTACAACCCTGGCATGCACACCATTGTTGTTCAGTGTTCTCCTGATGGTGGACTCATGAACATTAGCCAATGTGAGAGAGGCGTCCAGTTGCTTAGAAATTACCCTGGGGTCCTTTGTGACCTTGCCGACTATTGCATGCCTTGCTCTTGGAGTGATCTTTGTTGGTTGACCACTGCTGGGGAGGGGAACAATGGTCTTGAATTTCCTCCATTTGTACACAATCTGTCTGACTGTGGATTGGTGGAGTCCAAACTCTTTAGAGATAGTTTTGTAACCTTTTCCAGCCTGATGAGCATCAACAACACTTTTTCTGAGGTCCTCAGAAATCTCCTTTGTCCGTGCCATGATACACTTCGACAAACATGTGTTGTGAAGATCAGACTTTGATAGATCCCTGTTCTTTAAATAAAACAGGGTGCCCACTCACACCTGATTGTCATCCCATTGATTGAAAACAGACTGACTCTAATTTCACCTTCAAATTAACTGCTAATCCTAGAGGTTCACATACTTTTGCCACTCACAGATATGCAATATTGGATAATTTTCCTCAATAAATAAATGACCAAGTATAATATTTTTGTCTCATTTGTTTAACTGGGTTTTTTTTATCTACTTTTAGGACTTGTGTGAAAATCTGATGATGTTTTAGGTCATATTTATGCAGAAATATAGAAAATTCTAAAGGGTTCACAAACTTTCAAGCACCACTGTAGCTAAAATTACACTGTAGTTCCACTTAGCATTGATAGCAAACTGAACTAGCATACTGATAAACATCAATGCGATTTCAGAGCCATCAAAACATTTTAAACTTCTAATACTTTTGAAAACAAGGCAAACCCACAATAGTTGATGAAACTAGCGTCTTGTGCAACAAAAACTAGCAAGAAAGTGAAAAATAGCAGCACGGCGATACAGCTAGATTATGGAATCAATTTTGTGCCAAAATGTTCATACAATATTTTTGAAATATCAAACAAAAACGACAAATCAAAATACAAAAAAACAAAAAAGTCAATTTTTTTAGACTGGCAAACAAATTATTCGTGTAATCGTGCAAAATATCAGTCTATTCCTCTTCAGAAACCTTTTATTTTTGTTCCGCGTCTTTCTCAGTTTTGTTTGGCGTAATTTATTTTGGTTGCGATTCCAGCTTTCTCGTTTGCGCTCCCTGACTTTTTGCTTGCAGTTTTGGCACAAACTTCACGTGTGGGTGGGCTGTCCAGGAACGCATTCCCATTGGCTAACTTGTGTTTGACTGACAGCTACGCTCAGCCATTCCCTACTCGGATTCTGGCGGACTGTTTGACGAGTGACCGAGCCATTGACGGTAAACAAGGACTTCAGTGGCGACTATGATATTGAATTAATTCAACAAAGTGTAAATTCAGTATCATAGTCGCCACTGAAGTCCACTCCATCCTTGTTTACCGTCAATGGCTCGGTCACTCGTCAAACAGTCCGCCAGAATCCGAGTAGGGAATGGCTGAGCGTAGCTGTCAGTCAAACACAAGTTAGCCAATGGGAATGCGTTCCTGGACAGCCCACCCACACGTGAAGTTTGTGCCAAAACTGCAAGCAAAAAGTCAGGGAGCGCAAACGAGAGAGCTGGAATCGCAACCAAAATAAATTACGTCAGACAAAACTGAGAAAGACGCGGAACAAAAATAAAAGGTTTCTGAAGAGTAATAGACTGATATTTTGCACGATTACACGAATAATTTGTTTGCCAGTCTAAAAAAATTGACTTTTTTTTGTTTTTTTGTATTTTGATTTGTCGTTTTTGTTTGATATTTCAAAAGCATTGTATGAACATTTTGGCACAAAATTGATTCCATACTAGATCGTGAAGAAAACAAACACTTCTTGGGTGGGAAAAAAAAAATTTGAGGAAATTACGAAATTGATGTAAAAGTCACAGATCAGTTTCTTGTCATTTTGCGTGAACATTTGATTTATGTCTGTGCCATTGTTTCAGCTAATTAGCGGAAATAAGAAAAGAGGAAAAAAACCTATGCAAATATTGGTGTGCTACGTTTTGGTCACACTTATATGTAGGCCATGGGTGCAGATCCTGGGGAGGACGGGGACATGACCCCCCCCAATTTCTGAAAAACATGAATTGTCCCCCCCAATACAAATCCCCTAAATTATTAAAAATTGTATAAACAAATGTATTTTCAGACAAATGATTCCCTGTGCAGTACTTTTTGAATGATGTGGCGAGTCTCTACGAAGTTGTGATATTATGGTTGCATGGTATGAGTTGCATACGGGCAAAAAAAAAAATCACTTTTGTGTCGCCCCCAATCCTGACATCGGATCTGCACCCCTGATGTAGGCAATGGAAAAGTCAAGGGTTAGACACCCATCCACCCACCTGATGTTTTATGCAGTTCGATAATCAGCCGATCCCTCGACAGCAGCACGATGCATCAAATCACGCAGATACAAATCAAGGGCTTCAGTTAATGTTTGCAATGTTCAAACAACAGAATGGGAAAAATTGTGATCTCAAAGTGTGACTTTCATTCACTGTGGCATGGGTGTTTGTTCGAGCCAGACGGACTGGTTTGAGTATTGCAGAAAACACACACAGTCTCTAGAGTTTACACAGAATGGTGCGAAAAACAAAAAACAAACATTGAGTGAGTGAGCGACAGTTCTGGTGGTGGAAACAAACGCCTTGTTGATCAGAGAGATCAGAGGAAAATGGGCAGATTGGTTCGAGCTTTTTTTTGCCAGGAAGCATATAGTAACTCACAGCAACTCTTTACAACCGTGGTGAGCAGAAAAGCATCTCAGCATGCAATAGCAGAAGAGCACATTGGATTCCACTCCAGCAGCCAAGAACAGGAATCTTAGACTCAAACAACAAGTTCCTATTAAAGTGCTGATGACACGTTTTTGACATCTTTGGCGATGTTTTATAACATAAAAAATAATTCCCGATGATCCATATATTAATTCACGAAGGCGCCTATTTTACAAGTTATGATAAAAAACGCGGCTATTTGGGCAAATTTGACGGGGCTGCAGCACCCAGAAGACGAAAGAGGAGGAGGAGCTATATGACGTCAGCGAAAGAACCTTCCTCCTAACTTACCAGTTTGTTGTTGATGCGACAGGTGTTCAGTTTGTCATTATTAGTATGCATATATATATATTAGTTATTATGCCTTCGCGTTGTGTTGCCGGCTTTTGCTCCAAAACCCACAAGGATGGGGTAAGTTTATTCAAGTTTCCCAGAGATCCCGAGCTGCATGCGAAGTGGGTGAAGCAAGTCAGGCGCACTCGTGACAAGTGGGAGCCCTCACCAACATCCGTCCTGTGCTCTGAACACTTCGATTTGGATTGTTTTGACACCCTTCCCAGCTTAAAAGAATCTCTTGGGTGTTCAGTTCAGCACAAACGTATGTTACTACCATCAGCAGTGCCTACACAGTGTTGCCAGATTGGGAGGTTTCCCACCCAGTTGGGCGGTTTCAAGTGCATTTTGGTGGGTTTTGAACATATTTTGGGCTGGAAAACGTCAGCAGTATCTGTTGCCAGATACTGCTGAAGTTTTCCAGCCCAAAATATGTTCAAAACCCACCAAAATGCACTTGAAACCGCCCAATCTGGGAGGGAAACCTCCCAATCTGGCAACACTGCCAGTATTCCGGAGGGGGTCTACTAGTAGCTATGCCGGATCCAAAGACAGTCCTCCTGTCAGAACACGTGTTGTGAAACGACATAAAATAAAGGTACGTAGAGCTATAGATTCTACATGATAATCATAAATGTAATCATAAAGTCGGCGTGATATCAGTCATGTATTTGCTTGTGAAAGCTTGCGGCTTTCATGTAACTGCCGCCTAGCAACGAGAGGCAAAGGGTAAAGAGGGTAGGCTATCATAGATTCTATTTGGAAGAGATCAACACAATTCTAGACTCCCAGAAGAGGAAGAGCTAGCACTAGAGAGTTCACTGGCGTTTTCATGCGCCATTTCCATTGAGTAGAACCAGAGTAGAACAGCCAGTGAACCGCAGCGTGTTCTTCCGCTGATGTCACAACATGGCCGCGAGCCACGGACCCAGTTTTCTTGCGCTGTGCAATTAAAAGTTGGATATTCACATAACAACAGCTTCTTTTCACGTAATTATAACAGAAATCTAACATGTTTGCCATGTTGTATAGTTTATTTAAGAAATTGCATGGAGTCATGTTCGTGTCATCAGCACTTTAAGTGGCTGATGAGTTAATATTATATTACCCAAAGCAATTTTATCACTAATAAAAATGCATCAGTTTGATGGATAGCTGTTATTCTTGGTAGAATTTTTTTTTTTTTTTAAATCGATTTAGGTTTTTGCATTACGGTCAATGGAAACCGGTCTCACAGTAACAAACTTTCCCAACAGTATGTCCACAAAATCATTTCCTGGATTAAATGATGTTCACAGAAACGCCATGGAACAACCTTCAATGGAGCTCAAGTAGAGAAAAGTTGTGTTTTTTTGGTTTCGTTTTTTAAAATAATGAACCACTACTTGTACAATAAATCAATCTTGGGATTTTACAGAGAGTGATATATGTAAATCACACACACCAGTCATACCCTCAAGTGCCACTAACTAACTCTTGATTCAGCCACTTATCCAGTCACATAAGGGGCACTGCTAGCTCAAACCACCATGTTCGTGACCAAAAGGTTATGATTTCAAAACCCTTTGAACAAGCCAATTATACACTGCCAAGAAAGTAAAATGTTTTAGACAGGGAGGAACGCTACACTTGGCTGAGGTGTGGGTCCTGATTTCAGTATCTGCACTGATATTCCAAACAAAGCACAACTGTGTTTTACAATCAGACTTCAGTTCCCACAGTGGGAGTCGGCCATGTTGTTTGTGTCAGTCAGGGCGGTGTCCGTCTCAGCTGTGTTTGGACAGGCCCCTCTGCCCAGGATGGAAACCTCGCATGTGGAGTGCGGTTCGGAGACAAGCCCAGACAACCGAGCGGCAGCAATGAGAAAAATGACAGGAATCTTTAATGGGTTATTCCCAGCCAGCGCAGTTCCTCCCGATGCCGTAGCCTGAGGTCTGAGCCACTTCTGCTGCAGTCTCAACAGATTCTCGACCGGGTGTGCGCTACGCTAGTCCAATCAATCAATGAAAACCAACTCGGACTGTACGAAAAGGGGACAGAGGTGCAACAAGAGGGAACATTTCTTATAACAATCTAAAGCCCATGGTTGTATTCTTTTAAAATAAAACAAGTATCTTCTGAAATCAAACTGATCCCTCTATAGACATAAATCCAGCTGATATATTTATAACCTCTGGATGCTTTTTAACCATAAAGATTTGACCCCATGCACCTCTGTGTTTGTTTGGGGTGCTTTTAAAAAGACTGGCTGAGAGGGGAAATACTAAATGGTTGCCAAAATAAAATGGCCAACAGTCTCTCGCTCTCTCTCACACACACACACAAAAACTACAACCAGGCTTGGGCAGTCCTTTATCTGACAGCTCATGTCAAATCGAGCCAACTTTCAAAGTTTCTCTGAATTTCTAACCACACAATAAATGGGAATGGATTTTACACACACACACACATACACACGCTATTGTGCAAAAGTCTTAGCCACCTGTTTTTTTTCATATAAATTATTGAGCAATTCCAGCGTTATGGACGTGACATTTGAACTCAAAATGGCAACAAATGACCCAGTGCATGTTTTATTGTCTCCCAGTATTTAAACAGTTGTTGCATATTTTAAGGCTGTACCATACTGGAGAAGTGATAGAACAAGAACAATTCCCATAGTACATCTAGGGCATGCCAGAAAATGGCAATAAAAGATGCGTTATGGATGTGACAGAAAAAGTATCACTTTTCTTGGGTGACTGTACATTTTTATCAAACTCTGTGAAATTGTAAACCTAATGTCGAAATGGAGATATCCGTTTGATAGAGGGGTCCAAGGTGAATATTAAAAAATCTTTGTTTAAAATATTTTGTATTTCATGCAGAGTTTCGGAAGGAAAAGTCAGCGTTATGGATGTGACGAAATTCCGTTATGGATGTGACGCGTCTGAAATAGACATGGCGTATGTTTAGAAAATCAGCAATTTAACCACCATAACCCTTTGAAAAACTCTCTAAATATCAGCTAAAACTATCAAAGTTCTTAAATAATATTTAGGATGGCTATTGTTTTGCTGTTTTGTGGATTTTAGCATACATTTCTGTGGCTTGTGGCAATAATATAGAATTGTACATGATGAAAGTTGATTTTAGCTTGGGTTTTACATTATAAGAAAGAAAGACTGACAGTGACATATTAGGTTGGTTACAAATTGGTTCAACTTATTCACATCTGTAAAATACAGGCCTAGGTGATATCTCTGGGAGTGGTTTTGATGTATTACATGTTGCTTTATTTTTGCATGGTGAGGTTGACATTTACATGGAATTGCCCTATTATAGATTTCTATTTTATGACTTCTTCATTATCGAGTCAATACATTACAAAAACATTTTAGAGTTCCAAACGTTCATTTTCCAGCACAAAATTAAATGCTATAGAAGAAAAAAAAAACAAAAACGTATCTGAGCAGCGTATTATACACAAGAGAGCACTTTTTAGATTAAGGGCCCGTTTACACGAGGACGCTGTCGGGTAAAAACGACTAAATATTTTATCGGAAGTGCCTTTCGTCTACACGGGGACGGCGTTTCCGAGGCTGAAAAACGGAAAAAATTGAAAACGCCTTCCAGAGTGGATAAGTTAAAAACAGCCCCCGTTGCATATCCGTCTAAACTACCCAATACGCGAAACTCTGCTCGGATCTGCTCACGTCGGGTACGCGTTTACGTCATACATATGTCATATACTGCAGCGGTCCCCAACCTTTTTTGCGGCACGGACCGGTTTGATGTCAGACAATATTTTCACGGACCAGCCTTTAAGGTGTGGTGGATAAACTGTGGTATTTTCTAAATACAGTAATAAACGTGAATCCACTGTGTACTTGTATGCAACTTTATTAACAGCATCCTCGTAACATCGCGTCAGCAACATAACATGAGTAATGTCCTCTCTCCAACATTCTTGGTCGCTGAGATAAGCGTCTTGACATGCGTCAAGAGCGGAGCATGTGAGCGGAGCGGACGAATTTTGAAAAGAGCGCGGAGCGGGATTTTTTTTTTTCAAGGATGGGAAGGATGGAGCGAGGCAATGGCCCGCTCCAGTTTCGCCCCGTTACCGCTCACATCACGAGTCTGAAGCATGCCCAACGTGGCTCAGAATGAACGACAGCGGTGTTTGTTTGCCACCTGCGCTCCGCCTGCTCATGATGCGTTTAGAGGCGGCTCGGAAAAACGCGTTTCCACGTGTTAATTAATTAAGTGGTTGTAATGGCTGTAAAAAGTGTGGGGGACAGAGGGCAGAGATACGGGAAGTGCTCCGAGTCCGCTACGCGCATGCGTGCATATATTTTTTGAGCAAGCATGGAGTGGAGCGGGATGCAATCTTGGTGGAGCGCCGAGTGGTAACGGGCGAAGCGGCATGGTGCGACATTGAGCGGGGAGCGAGCGGAGCGACCACCTCCGTGAGCGAGGACCGAAATTCTCGCCGCTCCACTCCGCTCACATGCTCTGGTCAAGCGTGAGTTATATAGACGGATGTAACGGAGAGAATCCGGTCATTTTTCAAAATCAAACATCGTTCAGACTCAGATAATGAATGAAACGGAAATAGTGCAGGTTATTTATTCTTTCTGTGTGGCCCGGTACCAAATGACCCATGGACCGGTACCGGTCCGCGGCCCGGGGGTTGGGGGCCGCTGATATACTGTACATGCCAGCCCGGGAAGTAAGAAAGTAAGTAAAAAAGTAAGAGCATGTCTGATTACATCGATCCAACAGACCTTCAAGCTGCTCTGGCAGCTTTAATAAACGTCCAGGAGTCCTTCGAACATCCATACCGAATCTGCACATATACCGTTAATGAACAGAGGCGGGTATAGCATGCTCTTACTTTTTTACTTACCATAGCCAGAGTAGTCAAAGTTTTCGCGGCGCAGATGTGCAGATCAGACAAGACGGAAGACGTTGCGCATGCGTGCAGACATAGCGGAGGTCTTTCACAGCGCCACCTAGCCGCCTGGCATGCACATCCAATTGAATTCCACACATTTAAGCGTCACCGTATAGACGCAGATTTCCTCCTTGAAAACGGTCGTGTAGACGCGGAAAAAAGTGAGAACGAAAACGGACTTTTGCGTTTTTGTTTCAGACCGTCCCCGTGTAAAGTGGGCCTAAAAAGGAAAACATAAATGAAGGCTGCTGGGTTTTGGTGCAAAATGAAGAAGCGAGTGCGACAGTCAAAGTGTCCAGAAGAACTGTGGCTGGTTCTGGAAGATGCTCAGTAAAACCTACAGCTCATTTCCACATAATGAGACTGTTTATTGGTATTCTTAAAAGTAGCAGTGACTAAGTACATGTTAAATTTAGTACCTTTAACAAAGTGACATCTTAAACGTTTTTAACAACATTTCGTTATCTTTAAAGCTAGACTGCCTTTCAGATTGTTCAAGTGTAGGTCATAAAAAGAATTTTCCCTGACACCCAATTACATGGATTAAAGCAAAAAAATATATATATATTTGACTGAAAATTTACGGGGGGGGATGGGTGGATTTCAATGAAATTCTGAGAATGGTTAACTTCGAACTGATAACTTTATCAATTAATTAATGGATTAATATATTCAATTCATTGCACTTTCTTTCCATTGCTTCCGTATATTATTTTTTGTGGCAAACCACACAAATGCAAGCGCCTGGAATGTTTAGTTTTTTGCACCATGAACTAAATGGCTTTCCGTTTTCACCTATTTCGTACAGCCAAGCCCACCTCCACTTGTTTTTTACACCTTTATCGATGGCAGACACATCAGTGCCTTCTTTCATGTGAAGCGCATCCATGCTGCCAAAACCAAAAGCAGAATGACACGCTCCTCTGTGCTCGATGTCAATATAGAAAAAAGTTTGGATCTTCGCTTACATTAAAATTGGGGTTTGACCTTACTTTGTGTTGAACACGACTTCAAAAACAATTCAAGATTTTATTAAGAGAAATATTGTGGCCAACACGAGTGTTAAGTTCCCTAAAAGACCGCGTGAAGTTGGCTGCTATCTACTTTGCGTTCGTTCTCATTTTCCTCCATCATTCCATAGGCCAGAAACAGATGTTTTGACGTAATTTAACTTAGTAGGCTATGATTATTATTTAACCGTAGTCTTCTAGACATTTTGACTGTTTGGGGCATTGAACGCTGGTGTATGATTTTCAGGGAATAAAGTTTAGCGCATGTCGGAACATCATTGCGCTCGCAGCCTCCAACTCCTCAAACGTCCTTTAAATTGTGATATAACGTAGGCTATAAGGCACGGTTCTAACATACCTTACACATTGGCCTAACGAAAATAATAATTGTTGGGGCATCTGCTGATTTGTTAGCTATAAATTTAGGTCTAATTACTTCTGACAGTCTGCAAGCATTGCACCGTCGGGTCTTCAAGTCTGGCTGAAGCAGAGGAGCGGGCTTTCCGGGCTTTATTTTTTCTTTTTTCATGCTCTATTTCTATATGTCCAAGTTTGAACTAAGTCATTTTAGCAAGATTTAATTTAATACAAAACAGAAATGGTCAGACACAAGCACGGCAAGCACATGGGAATGTATTTTGCCAATTTTGACAGCGCATGTTTTTTAATGCCGCACCGTAGACAGCGAACGTTTAAACATGATCAAACATAGGAAATGAACGACACAAAGCATGGCTCAAAAACAAAAAAGTGAAATAAACCCTGCTGATAGTTGATGGTGTTGCAACACATCAGTGTTATAACCCGATCTCTACCCAACCACCCGTCATTTTAATTCTCCTCGGATCAGCACCGACCTCACATTTGGCCTTGGGAGAGTTCAGTTGACGGAAATCCGTCACACGATGGAAAACTTTAATCCATGCAATTATTTTGTTCAGTGGACCTAAAGCTACTGAATTTGAATCACAGACTTCCAATTTTATTAGTTTTTTTTTTTTAAATAGAACAATGAATTTCTCTCCACGTGGCCCTAAATTCTCCGCTATTTTTTCCTGCTTCACCATGACCCAATACAAGATACCATGTCACACATCACGTGGTGGGCTTTCCCCGTTCGCACAAGGCATTGTGGGATACAAATTTGAAACAGGAGAGAAACATGGAGGACGTGACCGTGCGAATGAAACGTAAAAGCCCGACTACAGTAACGGAAAGAAAGCGAGAAGAAAAGACGTTATGTTATATACGAAGGAAAGGAAACGCAGGACCAAACTAATAAATATTGGCGCTCAGCGAGCACCTCGGTGTGATCAGCTGTTCGTTTAGCGACAGAATGATGGAACTGTCAGTGCACGCTCAAAGGGAAACCTGCACACACACACGGACGTCCTCTGTCTGCTCGACTGCACAAAGCGAGCGATTTCACGCACATTATAAGCTACTAATCCTTTCACATTAAAAAAAAAACTTCCCAGACACAGAATGGCCTGATATTTTATGAGATATTACAGAAATAAACATAAAATCACAATGACCACATTTCAGAGAGAACTAAACTTCACAGATTTTATGAAATCGAAAGGCCGCCTAGCTTTAAGAAGTCATGGAAAGTCAGTTAAAAAGTTATAGTATAAGAATTCTTAAAATCAGAAGAAGTAAATACACTGAAATTTAGTATTTTGTAAACTCTTAGGATACTTTAAAGGAACAGTCCACCGTACTTCCATAATGAAATATGCTCTTCTCTGAATTGAGACGAGCTGCTCCGTACCTCTCCGAGCTTTGCGCGACCTCCCAGTCAGTCAGACGTGCTGTCACTCCTGTTAGCAATGTAGCTAGGCTCAGCATGGCCAATGGTATTTTTTGGGGCTGTAGTTAGATGCGACCAAACTCTTCCGCGTTTTTCCTGTTTACATAGGTTTATATGACCAGTGACATGAAACAAGTTCAGTTACACAAATTGAAACGTAGCGATTTTCTATGCTATGGAAAGTCCGCACTATAATGACAGGCATACTAACACCTTCTGCGCGCTTCGACAGCGCATTGATACGGAGCTGGCCGTGCCCGAAGAGGAGTGAAGGTATCAATGCGCTGCCGAAGCGCGCAGAAGGTGTTAGTACAATTGAAATGTTGCGGAAGGACCTGAAGCGAGCAGTTCATGTGAGGAAACCCACCAACATCCCAGAGTTGAAGCTGTTCTGTACGGAGGAATGGGCTAAAATTCCTCCAAGCCGGTGTGCAGGACTGATCAACACTTACCGGTAAATGTTTAGTTGCAGTTATTGCTGCACAAGGGGGTCACACCAGATACTGAAAGCAAAGGTTCACATACTTTTGCCACTCACAGATATGTAATATTGGATCATTTTCCTCAATAAATAAATAACCAAGTATAATATTTTTGTCTCATTTGTTTAACTGAGTTCTCTTTATCTACTTTTAGGACTTGTGTGAAAATCTGATGATGTTTTAGGTCATATTTATGCAGAAAAGTAGAAAATTCTAAAGGGTTCACAAACTTTCAAGCACCACTGTACCTAAATAATAATAATAATAATAATAATAATAATAATAATAATCTCTACTCCTGAGTTCAATATGTGATGCTCCACTGCAAATGTTTTGGGACACTATAAAATTACAGGATCATCAACACGCACACCGTGACGACATTTAAATTCCAATTAAATCCTTTTAATTATTTATAATTTGAGAAAATTAAGTTTCACGAGTGATGATGCATTTATCAACAAAATACTGGTTTTGAACTCGATCTGTGGTGACGTGTCCTGTTGACCGATGTGGTTTGACCTGAGGGAGAAACGGAGCTTCAAAATATCCACCGAACCCAAAACTCTGGGGAAGAAAAAAAAGACGACAAACAAAAACACAGACACCCCCCATGGTCACCACCCACACGCTCACAAGTTGTGCTGTAACACTTCCACTGACACAGCAGAGAGCCAGCAGCGCTCCACGGATAAAAGCCAGAGCACTCTGATGCTTTAAGTGATATTAGAGTGCAGTGCAGTAAGCACAAAGCTACACAAATCGATATGAACCAGCAGGACACATGATCTAAGCAGATGCGGCTCTGACACACGGCAACACCAGCGAACGGGAACTTTGGGGAGGAAAAACTGCAGTGTAATGCTGAGGACAGATTTTCCATTTTAAAAACGACAAATCTTTCGTTTGCACCTCGAAAATGAGGAACAATCGGGTTGGTCATGAGATATAGGACGCAAATCAGGATCACACGGCGATCTCTTACACGCTCGATCACACACAACAGAGCCCCAGGCTGTCATTTCTCCACCATGTGAGGCACATGACACCAACAGACCTGTGACATCGCAGTCATCCACAGCTCAGCTCACTGCCACTTCCTGTTTATAAACGAACATTTAAAAGAAGAAGAAGAAGAAAAAGCTGCGCACTATACGAGGAAGTACAACCATGACAAAGAGATGCACGGTGAGAAAAAGGAACATGACAGGAAACCTTGCCTAGTTAAATGGAACTTTAAACAGCTACAGGAAGTAAAAAAATATCATCAGCTCATGAAAACACACTTGGTGTGTTACTGTATGCAGAATAGCAAATTATACAAAAGTATTGAAGGAGGAAGAAAAAAAAACTTTTCCATTAACAGCCCACAATGTTCACGATCATACAGCATGCACTTCCTCGATCACAGCCATGCTTTTTACCCTCCGGGGCCAAACGCAACATACAGCAGTGAGCCACCATCACACAGACCTGTTTACCCCAAATTTGCCCTGTCAGTATGTAGTGAAAGTTCATTATGGCTACGTTCACACTGCAGGCTGAAGTGACTCAAATCCGATCTTTTCGCCCATATGTGACCTGTATCCGATCTTTTATTGACAATATGAACGACACAGATCCGATTTTTTCAAATCCGACCCAGGCCGTTTGGATATGTGGTCCTAATTCCGATTCCTATCCGATCTTTTCATATGCGACTTCAGTCTGAACCGCCAGGTCGCATTCATCCGACTTACACGTCATCAACAAGCCACGAACATCACTATTCTGCGCTGAAGTAGGCGGCGGGTCTCTCAAAAAAAGTTACAACAACATGGCGCATAATCACGGGTGCAGATAGAGGTGGGATTCGTCCCACCCAGATTTAAATTCACCTCGCTCGGTCCCCCCCACTTATAAAGAGGAAAAAACGTCTATGCTGTCTTTCTTTGCATAAGGCAAACCTCACGGAAAAATCAAAAGACTAATTACCATTCGGTTTATTGAGGTGCACAGCAGTGCATACATAGTTGCAACAACTCACATAAAACAAAACAAAGACTGATATTCAGTTGGTTGAGCTGCACAGACTGCACAGGTTGCGAGCTCGAGCTTGGTTGCTATGGTAACCCACAACAAGTTTGACAGGCATATCGGGGTTGGGGTTGGTTTGCTGGCAGCTTTGTCCCTCCCAGTTCAAAAAACGTATCTGCGCCCCTGCGCATGACATCAATGCGAGGGACGCTTCGGGCTGTGAAGGTTCTGAATCTTCTCAATGGAAGGACGCAGAGGTTAGGGAGCTGATTTCCATTTGGGGGGATGCAGCTATTCAAGCTAGATTGGATGGGTCATACCGCAACCGGGCGGTTTTACTTCCGTAAACACTGGCCATGCTCACTGCGTGTGACGTCGTCGTATCCTGCAATGCGCATGCGGAACACTTTTAGGTCGCTTTTCGTTCATACTGAGGATCACATACAAGTCGCATATATTTGTTAACGTGAACGACCGCACAAAAAAATCGGATTTCACAAAAAAATCGGAATTGAGCATTAAGCCTTGCAGTGTGAACATAGCGTATGTCTACCTATTGAAACTATTCTTTAAATTCGTTTCTTAAGACAAGGATTTTTTAAGATGTTACCTTGACAGTTTCGGCGATAAACTTCCGCCTTCTTGAAAACAGTGGAACATTAAAATCACAACATACAGAAAACCTACACATACCGACCAATATCTACTCTGGACATCTGAACATCCCATCGCACACAAAATGTCAGTAATCAGAACACTATACGACCGAACGCAGAACGTCACGGAGGAGAAAGACAGACAGGAGGAGGAACAACACATCCAACAGGCATTAAAAAACTGCCAATATCCACCGTGGGCAATCCGAAAAGGGAAACTACAGACACAAACAAAGGAAAAAAACAAACAAACAAACAAACAAGGAAAAACACAGAAAAAACAAACCGGGGCTTTGTCACACTACCATACATAAAAGGAGTTACAGAACGCATCCAACGATCCATGAAGAAATACCACATCAACACCCCGGTCAAACCATACAAGAACCTCCGACAGCTGCTAGTTCACCCCAAAGACAAAATACAACTGGACAATAAATGCAACGTCATATATGAAATCCCTTGCCGTTCATGTAATAAAGTCTATATTGGCGAAACGGGCAGATGCTTCTATACTCGCAAAAAAGAACACCAAATAGAATGTGAAAAAGAAACAGCAAAAAGACTCACAAGATCCGAAAAAGAAAAAGCACACCAAGAAAACTTAAAAATCAGCCATTTCAGACCACTGCAAACGGCAAAATCATATAATGAATTGGAAAGAGGCCAGAGTCATTCGCACTGAAGAAAATAGATTCCAGCGTTGGATTTTAGAGGCAGTGGAGATACGAAAGCGTGCGCAGAGAACGATGAAGGGCAATTCCATGTAAATGTCAACCTCACCATGCAAGAATAAAGCAACATGTAATACATCAAAACCACTCCCGGAGATATCACCTAGGCCTGTATTTTACAGATGTGAATAAGTTGAACCAATTTGTCACAAGAATTGTTCCCTTCGCCTTAATATGTCAGTCTTTCTTTCTTATAATGTAAACCCCAAGCTAAAATCAACTTTGATCATGTACAATTCTATATTATTAACACAAGCCACAGAAATGTATGCTAAAATCCACAAAACAATAGCCATCCTAAATATTATTTAAGAACTTTGATAGTTTTAGCTGATATTTAGAGAGTTTTTCAAAGGGTTATGGTGGTTAAATTGCTGATTTTCTAAACATATGCCATGTCTATTTCAGACGCGTCACATCCATAACGGAATTTCGTCACATCCATAACGCTGACTTTTCCTTCCGAAACTCTGCATGAAATACAAAATATTTTAAACAAAGATTTTTTAATATTCACCTTGGACCCCTCTATCAAACGGATATCTCCATTTCGACATTAGGTTTACAATTTCACAGAGTTTGATAAAAATGTACAGTCACCCAAGAAAAGTGATACTTTTTCTGTCACATCCATAACGCATCTTTTATTGGCGTTTTCTGGCATGCCCTAGATGTACTATGGGAATTGTTCTTGTTCTATCACTTCTCCAGTATGGTACAGCCTTAAAATATGCAACACCTGTTTAAATACTGGGAGACGATAAAACATGCACTGGGTCATTTGTTGCCATTTTGAGTTCAAGTGTCACGTCCATAACGCTGGAATTGCTCTGAACCGGGATGAGGGAGCGTACGCGCTGTCGCACACCTGGAGCGCCATCCTGGAGGAGCGACCTGACAGCAGGAGGCGTGAACTAACTGTCAAATTGGGCGGGACGTTCACGCCTCCTTAGAGTAACATCAGCTGATAAGGCACGTCACCACTCGACATCTGGTGACTGTTTTGAAGGCGGCGGAAGTTTACCGCCAAAACTGTCAAGGTAACATCTTAAAAAATCCTCGTCTTAAGAAACGAATTTAAAGAATGCCCTGTCAGTAGTCTTGCAGTATCTTGTCAGTAGTTTTGGTAAGCTGTCAGTAGGAATTTTACTGGGGTCCAATCTATGTATTGTATCGAGGACAAAAAGTAGAAAGCAGCCTATTAGATAATAGTACTCATTCAAGTTGAAAGTAAGTGATAGATTACATGAACAAAATTTAAAAAATTTAAATCTAGCACTGGTCTTATTTTTTCTGTCAAGTTAAGCACCTGTGAGAACCAAAAAGCAAACCCATGTAAGATTCTAGATCCGCTCCATAATCCTCATATTACCAAGCCTAGACTCTAAGGTCTACTTGTTGACTCCTCATACAGTACATTTCATTATTTCAGTATCTCTGAAATGACCAGAAGACTAGCAGTAATACTTATTTAGGATGCTACAATAAGAAAAAATATTCCAGAGACCATACTATGCTCTAATAGGCTACTTAATACTTGATTGGCAGCTATACTGATCTCTAGAGCTGTAACGATATGCGTATCGAAATCGAAATCGCGATACGCAGAGCCACGATCCGTATCGCGATACAAGAAGGCAGAATCGCGGTACACCCTTTCAAACTTCTCCTCAGCCCAAAAACAGAGGCGCTTCCAGACTTCAATTTATGAATACTTTACTTTTTATTTAAATTACATTTTAAACTTACTTAAATTACTTTTTTTTTTTTTATATCTATTAGTAAGTCGTTTTTTCGCCGACCTGCGACAATCTTCTGCGAGTCACGCAACGTCCACACTCGCCACTGGCAGAGCATTCGTTTCTTTTAAGCGGTCGCCATTCTGGTTGCGACGCGGGGAGCGAATCTGTAAACAAGCAGCTCATTGGCTGGCTAGGTGTGCCACAAGCCAATCACAATCACTTGACCGGAAAGGCATGCAGTGTTGCCAGATTGGGCGGGTTTAGGTGCTTTTTGGCTGGTTTTGAACATATTTTGGGGTGGAAAACGTTAGCAATATCTGGCAACACTGAAGGCATGTCTGCTTGGGCGGAAGCCTTCTGCGGCAGTTACATTTTGACACGCGAGCAACGTTTCACCATAAAAATTCCGTAATTTCCATCTGTTTTCCGCGATCACAGAAAATCGTTGGCCCTATGAGAGTGAGACAGTGAGAGAGCCACCCCCCCCCCCAAAAAAAAAAATCTTCACGGATTTACACGATTTGGAAAAATGACTTTTTCAGAACTGAAAAAAACGGAGCTTCCGGCTCAACAGTATTATTTTGAGAAATAAAACAGTCTTTGGATATACATTTGTTCATTTTTGCATACATATTACTCATTCTCTGCAGTGGTCTGAATTATTTGTTATTAAATAGTTAATGTAAGTAAGTAAATGTTAATAAGTCAAATTTACTACTTTAAAAAAACATTTTTAAAAAAATCGTGGGCGTATCGAATCGTGGGTCAAAAATCGCGATACGAATCGAATTGTGAGTTGGGTGTATCGTTACAGCCCTGCTGATCTCACACTCTTTAAGGCATGGCCACAGATCGTGATAGGAGTCTTTATATTTTTGCGATGACTTCTGGTATTTCTTTGCAGGACTATCAATAATGCCATCGGCCTTTCGCTTCGCGGCCGCCATGATTGTGTGCTCAGAAACCAAAGTTGAAACAATGGAACCTTCCCACAATGCAACGTACGGTAAACGTGGCTTAAACGTGATTAAACATGGCCGCGCCCATGACTATACGATCAATGTTCGATTCCCACAATAAATATGATTATAAAGTAAGTCATGAACAGGGTTTTTTCTAGAAAAATTTAGTATGAGGGCGCTCACCATGGCGGGGGGGGGGGGGGGGGGGATGGTGCCGGTTGCCCCCCCCGCCGTGCAAAGCCTTTGAAAAATGCTCCAATGGGACATTCTGAGTATCTGAGAGGGAAATTGTAACAAATTGTCTGTCAACATTGAAAAAGAAAGAAGTAATCTTGTTCTGCCCCGGACAGTCTTTGGCTTTCTTCCGCTTCGTGCCGCAGGATGCCATCTTTAAATGCCCAAGTGTCAACAAAAACAACTCGCGAACTACTTCTGTCAAAAGCTCCCACGCCGGTGGGTGAAAGGTCATTCAGTCTCGAGAAATCTCGCTCTACAAGTCAGCTGACCTTGTAGTAACCCATGTCAAATCTCGCGAGAGCAGCCGCGACAAGTAAACGACTAAACAACATGGCGCCTCAGTCTGGAAAACGCCAATTCGGATTGTTTTTGCACCGTCTGGCAGTGTATCTACTATGATTGGAATATTTTTGGAGCAATTATAACATATTTGATGATCAGACACATTGTCACGTGGTGTTGCTGAGATGTTTTCACGGAGTGGGTAAGGGGGCGCACGCCGAGAGTAAGAAGGCGCAGCACCCCTGTTCCCCCGTTTAGACGAAAGCCTGATGAAACATTTGGCAACATTTCGGCCATAAATCGTAGTTTTTGGACAAGAATTCGTAGTCCGTATTTTGTTTTGAAAAATCGTAGGAACTACGGACAGGTCTGATCACACCAACACGTTCGAGCGTGCAAATCTCACAGCATCTTGTGTGTGTGTGAGGAGAAAGCACTTTATCTCTACTTTAACCCCACAACCACTATTAGACTTCAGCAGCTTTGAGAGGAAAAAAAAAAAAAACTGCATCTTCGCTGAACCCGAGCTCTGAGAGAGAGAGAGAGAGAGAGAGAGAGAGAGAGAGAGGGGGACAGCTCACACTAAAGCTATTTTACACAGCATCCTGGTTTTACTTTCACAGATGAGAATCAGTCATCGTAAAGGAATTCTTCGGTCACGATGGGAGACTGGCGGTCCGACGACATGGAACGTGATGCACGCTGAACCGTCAGCCATCGTGACCAAAGTTCTGGCAGGGTTTCATTTAAGTCAGTTGGATTTATATACCACTTCTAATAAATCATAAAGCAGCTTTAGAGAAATACAAATAATTTAAAAATGTATCCTTAACAAGCAACCCAGAGGAGAGTCTCCCTGAGAGGAACCAGAGTCAAAAGGGAACTCATCCTCCTCATGGGACATCAGATAGTGCGATTAGAAATCATGCCTCTTATTTAAAGGAACAGTCCACCGTACTTCCATAATGAAATATGCTCTTATCTGAATTGAGACGAGCTGCTCCGTACCTCTCCGAGCTTTGCGCGACCTCCCAGTCAGTCAGACGCGCTGTCACTCCTGTTAGCAATGTCGCTAGGCTCAGCATGGCCAATGGTATTTTTTGGGGCTGTAGTTAGATGCGACCAAACTCTTCCGCGTTTTTCCTGTTTACATAGGTTTATATGACCAGTGACATGAAACAAGTTCAGTTACACAAATTGAAACGTGGCGATTTTCTATGCTATGGAAAGTCCGCACTATGACGACAGGCGTACTAACACCTTCTGCGCGCTTCGGCAGCGCATTGATATCTGAGCTCCGTATCGATGCGCTGTCGAAGCGTGCAGAAGGTGTTAGTACGCCTGTCATTATAGTGCGGACTTTCCATAGCATAGAAAATCGCTACGTTTCAATTTGTGTAACTGAACTTGTTTCATATCACTGGTCATATAAACCTATGTAAACAGGAAAAACGCGGAAGAGTTTGGTCGCATCTAACTACAGCCCCAAAAAATACCATTGGCCATGCTGAGCCTAGCTACATTGCTAACAGGAGTGACAGCGCGTCTGACTGACTGGGAGGTCGCGCAAAGCTCGGAGAGGTACGGAGCAGCTCGTCTCAATTCAGATAAGAGCATATTTCATTATGGAAGTACGGTGGACTGTTCCTTTAAGGGTTTACTATAAGGTCAAAAATGATAACCAAGTTAACAGAAACTTTTCATTTCTAAATTCATGATGCTTGTCTGAACGCCACAACAGAATGAAAGGTGTTGCATGACGTGAAACTCAAGACGACGAGAAATGTAAATGAAATGAAATGAAATCCGAACTTTAAATGATCAGATTGTTGAAGTGTCGCGGCAGCGAGAACGCTAGTTTTGAGCTGTTCATAACTAGGACACAGCCTCAAACATCTCTCTAAGCATTCGGTATTATACCGAGAGTTTTATTCTGAAGAAATTTTCTGAATCACACCGACAACTTCTTTAACTGTAGATCTATCGGAAGAGGATCTTCATGACGGAGAATACATTATCGTACAGCCAGATACACGATCCAGACAAGATCTCACACCATGCCATGACTACTCGGTGTAAAACCAGCTCAAGACAGTTCTCAAAGCCGGATACGTTTTCTCCAACACCACACGGCTGTGGAACTCGACTCCGAGAGCATGCAAAGGTCACGTGACACTCCTGCTCCCTTCATGACCCCATTTAAGCGTAGCAAAGCGTCTTCCCGAGCGCCACGCTACTACACGTCTCCGTGTTTACAATTACATCCAAGTGCACCAGACAGACAGGCTCGTTCCCCCTAGAGAGCAGACCTGTCAATCAGACCAGGCTACTTAGTGCCATGATTGCGCCTCACTTCTTTTAAAGTAGCTAATAGACCCAGATGAACAGCATTACTCAGGCAGCGTTCATTCCTAGCCGCATTATATTAACCACCATTACTTATCAAGGCCATTTGGATCCATCAGCTGAGTGTCATGTACGTTTTAAAATAAAACAAGACTTCCTGTCAAGAGATGACTTGAGAAAGAAGTGAAAAGGTCTTCAACACCAGAAAAGAGAGAGAGAGGGATACAATACCATTCAAAAGTTTGGGGTGACTTTGAAATGTCCTTATTTTTGAAAGAAAAGCACTGTTCTTTTCAATGAAGATCACTTTAAACTAATCAGAAATGCACTCTATACATTGCTAATGTGGTAAAAGACTATTCTAGCTGCAAATGTGTGGTTTTTGGTGCAATATCTCCATAGGTGTATAGAGGCCCATTTCCAGCAACTCTCACTCCAGTGTTCTAATGGTACAATGTGTTTGCTCATTGCCTCAGAAGGCTAATGGATGATTAGAAAACCCTTGTACAATCATGTTAGCACAGCTGAAAACAGTTGAGCTCTTTAGAGAAGCTATAAAACTGACCTTCCTTTGAGCAGATTGAGTTTCTGGAGCATCACATTTGTGGGGTCGATTAAATGCTCAAAATGGCCAGAAAAATGTCTCGACTATATTTTCTATTCGTTTTACAACTTATGGTGGTAAATAAAAGTGTGACTTTTCATGGAAAACACAAAATTGTCTGGGTGACCCCAAACTTTTGAACGGTAGGTAGTGTATACTTGTGTTTTGGTTTCATTTTTGTTGTAGCTACAAGATCAAACTTCCTGTTGGGTGTCATCCGATCAGAGCCACATTATTACCATCATTTGCTCTCATGATAAACTCAAGCAACTTTTTCTCTCATGGACGAACAGAATAATAACAAGAGCCTGTATTTCGGTGAGCTGAGCGTCATACGTACCGTACGCCTTTTAAAGTGGTACCAAATATAACATATACAGTTGCTGATGTGACAAAGTAACGTATTCTTAAGTATTCTATCAAATTTACATACTAGAAAACAACGAAATATCTTGGTAATTGTAAATATAATAGTCGGTACTAGGGCTGTAACGATACACCCAACTCACGATTCGATTCGTATCGCGATTTTTGACCCACGATTCGATACGCCCACGATTTTTTAAAATGTTTTTTTAAAGTAGTAAATTTGACTTATTAACATTTACTTACATTAACTATTTAATAACAAATAATTCAGGCCACTGCAGAGAATGAGTAATATGTATGCAAAAATGAACAAATGTATATCCAAGGACTGTTTTATTTCTCAAAATAATACTGTTGAGCCGGAAGCTCTGGTTTTTTCGGTTCTGAAAAAGTCATTTTTCCAAATCGTGTAAATCCGTTAAGATTTTTTTTGGGGGGGTGGCTCTCTCACTGTCTCACTCTCATAGGGCCAATGATTTTCTGTGATCGCGGAAAACGGATGGAAATTACGAAATTTTTATGGTGAAACATTGCTCGCGTGTCAAAATGTAACTGCCGCAGAAGGCTTCCGCCCAAGCAGACATGCCTTCAGTGTTGCCAGATATTACTAACGTTTTCCACCCCAAAATATGTTCAAAACCAGCCAAAAAACACCTAAACCCGCCCAATCTGGCAACACTGCATGCCTTTCCGGTCAAGTGATTGTGATTGGCTTGTGGCACACCTAGCCAGCCAATGAGCTGCTTGTTTACAGATTCGCTCCCCGCGTCGCAACCAGAATGGCGACCGCTTAAAAGAAACGAATGCTCTGCCAGTGGCGAGTGTGGACGTTGCGTGACTCGCAGAAGACTGTCGCAGGTCGGCGAAAAAACGACTTACTAATAGATATAAAAAAATAAAAGTAATTTAAGTAAGTTTAAAATGTAATTTAAATAAAAAGTAAAAGTATTCATAAATTGAAGTTTGGAAGCGCCTCTGTTTTTGGGCTGAGGAGAAGTTTGAAAGGGTGTACCGCGATTCTGCCTTCTTGTATCGCGATACGGATCGTGGCTCTGCGTATCGCGATTTCGATACGCATATCGTTACAGCCCTAGTCGGTACGCTAAACAGCACAAGAGTCGCCATTTTTAAAAGACCGTGACGTCAGCGCTACCCACTGCACTAGGAAAGAAGCGTGTAATCATGGCGTCAGGCGCATCAAGTGAAAGCGACAGCTCTGTCGAATCATACGAAGAGATCCCGTAAGACACACTGCAAGCAGGCTATGGCTTAGAAGGGTACCAGTTTGAACCTAGGAGAGGTACTCTCGACTCCGGTGATGACGAAAGAAGAGAAGAAAGCTCGAACTCGCTTGGTGGTTTTTCAGCGGAAACGAGTGAAAAGACACGTCTGGAGGATCGTTATGCTTTCCATCGGTCCTGTTATTACACCCAAAAGCAACACACTGTGGCATTGTGTAGCCGATCACTTACAATTCATCCTACTTTCCGATTCACACGTGCTATTCCCAACCTCAATGAGCCAACACAACTGGGCACATACATACGTCATGAGTGTTACGCAGAGAAAATGAACGTGCATTCTGATTGGATAAAATTAATATCATGGCGGGCTGTTCAAACTGCGGAAATAGTTTGCTCGAGCTACTTTCAAAACACTATAACTTTCCTAGTCTGGTTAACACCAGACCATATCATAAGTGAAATATGGTCTGGAATCCGCCTATTGAATTTCTGGTAGGGGAGGTGTGGTTTACGATTCTCAACGGCCGTTTATTGGACGTTGAGAACGTCTATCATTTGGCATATATGTAGCCCATGGCCAATCATGGCAGTTGTACCCGGTGACGTAGTTAAGGCCAATTTATGCTGACAACCCAGTCCTCGCAGATAGCGTCGCAGACAGTGTCTGCGTAGCCCCCCCACCTTCGCAGACGCTCTGCGCGCACCTCCCAAAAATTGTGACCACTGCAGAAGCCTCGCAGACAGCGCCGCAGACAAGAGGGCTCTGATTGGTCCACTCTACATCCGCTGTACATGCACTTCCGCTTCCCTACTTTCCCGGTTTGGTTTGTTTTCACGACTGGCATTTTTAAAAACACGAGCGAAGATGGAGCAGCACGAAGAGCGGTTGATTGAGGAAGTACGTACATCTATACGACTCCAGTTCTAGTCATTATAAAAAAAAGTTCTAGTCATTATAAGTAACCGGAGGATAAACACTCCACTAACCACACCCACCAACTACTCCTAGCGACTTCGTGCCCCCTTGAGTTGTGCCGGTGAATAACATCGCGCACGCCTATTACTCCCCGCTCAACGATAAATTACAACTGTCTGCGAAAAGCTATCTGCGAAAGCCTTGTCGCACGAGCATACAGAGGCCTTCAGAGCGACGAAGAAGAGAAGGAAGGAGAAAGAGAAGGCAAAACAAAAATAGGAAAACAATGGCACCGAACGATTACTGCCGTTTGCGCAAGACAAGGCTTGATCGAAAGTTTGGTTCGTATCGCTCGCCGCCATGTTAAACGTGATCCGTAAACAGTCCCAAATAAACTACAAGCTTCCGTTTGTCGAGTAGTACGCGTCACCGTCTTTCCACCCCTCCCCACTCTCTGATTGGCTCCCTAATTCAGGCGAGCCTTTAGACCATAGTTTCCATGCTGTCTTTTCAGATCGGAACGATTGTGCAAAGCAGCATGGGATTTCCCAGGCTATAACTTTCCAACCTTAGAACAAAAAACTTTTGTAAGTCTTGAATAAGGTTCGTTAATGTGTGTTTTATTGTTATATTTACTCTCTATATATATTGCCCTCTGTTCCCCTTTAAAAACCCGATTTCCTGTCAAGACATGACTGATTGATTCTTGAACGTTGAATGATAAAGGAGCGAAAACACGGTGTATTTTTTACAAATGCAATTTGTATTAAAAGTCTTTTTAAACATTCAGAACAGCTATGAAAAAGCCGGTCCGCTTTTAAACGTACAATCGGATTAGAATTCCAAATGATACATCACATTTTTTTTGTGTGTGTGTGTGTTAAAAAAATAAAAACAAAAGAATAAACCAAACCCCAAAAAAAACAAACACTGGTGTAGAGGAAGTGGATCACGGTTGTGAGTCAGAGAGCTCCAAGAGCTCCAGTACCTGTCATTTTTATACCCTATTTTTTGGCAAAAACAAACATTTTTGAAGGAAAAACAATAATGAAAACATGACTAAAGGCCAAACTGTGAGCCTTTGACAGGGTTATGAACACTTTATAACCCTTTAAGTGTAACAGTTTAAGTACTTTTGCCAAAAAACTAAAAACTTCCTCAGACCTTCTCCTCAGGTTGGCACTAAAAATGGAAGGCACTCGACGCATGGCGTCATCACAACGTCATTACGTCACCACAGTAAGATCCTCACGCACGCTGAGTGAAAGAAAACAAAAACACAAACAACAACAAAAGTCGCTGTGACGTGTTTAGGAGTTGGAACAACTTCCGTCGACTCTTCTCTTGTTTTCTTTGAATAAAATACCACACGAAAAGAATCCCAATGTTTGTTTGTTGATCCTTCGAGTCCAGCAAAAAAAAAACAACAACAAAAAAACAAAAAAATAATCCTCCATGACGCCATTTTGCTTCCTAGAGTTGCTCCTAAACCGAAGTTCGTGTTTATTTTTCATTATTTATGCATTCATCATCCTTTCCTCACGAGAACCAGGACATCACATTTGAAAATGAAAATAAAAATAAAAAAAACAAACAAAAACAATCCTTATGAACTAGTCTACTTCCGGCTGGCTCAAGGACGTCGTTTAGTTTCCATAGTAACCAGATGCTCCTAGTTACCAGTAAGTGTGACTCGCGGCCTCTCCAGAAACCGGAAGTGATACTGCAAAAGCAGGCCGTGGATGAAATTAAACATCCTGCCAAAACAAACCTAAAAAGAAATTAAAGAAGAAGAAGAAGAAGCGAGGCACCAGGGAGACAACGTTGAACAAAAAAAAAAACAAAAAACCCTGGGTTATGTCAATCCCAGAACATTCAAGTATTCTGTCATTGTAAACACTGATGCACTTTTTTCCCCTCTTCCGGTTTCGTATTACGCATGTGCAAGACAAAAAAAAAAATTCTAATCAATCAATTAATCAATCTAGGACACTTTTTTTAATTAAAAAAAAATACTGATGATTTTTAACACCAGAATTAGAAAGACGGAGTGATAAAGAGATAAATTCTCGCTCTCTTTTTATTGTATTTTTATTTTTTTTTGGCTCAAACTTCCTGTTGATGGAGTCTCATGGAGGAGTCACATTATTGACCGAGTCGCGCGCTCATCAGGGTTGCGACTGCAGAAGAAGAGGAGGAGGATGAAAACAAATCCGGATTTTATAGAATGACACAGGAGGAGCAGCACTGCTCGTCCCCGTTGGGCGTTGAGGCGTAGTTCATCTGGCGCACGATCTCCGCGAACAGCTCGTCCACCGAGCCTTTATTCTTCGCCGAGGTCTCCATGAAGGGGCAGTTCCACTCATCAGCCAGAGCTTTGCCCTCTCCTGAGGACACCTCCCGCTCACCCTCCAGATCCACCTTATTGCCCACGAGGATCATGGGAACCCGTTCGTAGCGCTTGACCCGGATGATCTGGTCTCTCATGGGCTTGATGTCCTGGAAGCTCTGCTGGTTGACCAGGCTGTAGACCAGGATGAAACCCTGGCCGTTCTTGATGTACAAGTCGCGCATGGAGGCGAACTGCTCGGTGCCGGCCGTGTCCAGGATCTCGAGCACCGACGGCGACGAGTCCACCTCGATCTCCTTGCGGTAGAAGTCCTCTATCGTCGGGTCGTACTTCTCGATGAAGGAGCCTGTGACGAACTGGACGGTCAGGGCGGACTTCCCGACGCCACCGGAGCCCAGCACGACCACTTTGTATTCTCGCATGGTCTTCTCTGTGTCTGTCTTTCTCTCTGTCGCCTTAACTCCTCCACCCCTGCTGGGTCTTTTTACCCCCTTTGAACGCCTGCCTGCCTTCCTTCCTTCCCTCCCTCCGTCCTGCGATTACCGCAGGTTTAACCGTCGGATCCGGGCGGTGCCGTGTGTCCGGTGATCCGGGCCGCGCATCAGAAACCTGTCATGATCAGCCTTTACTCTGGACCTAAATATGCCAACAGTCTCTCTCTCTGAGGAAGTGATCAGTACATACATACACTCTCTCTCTCTCTCTCTCTCACACACACACAGGGTGCGTCTCAAATCGTGCCCATAAACACAGCCTTTCCTTGAGCTTCTTTTAGGGACACTCCCACTCGGGCGGTCCTGGGGGCGGTCCGACCGGGCAGCCGCCCGGGGCGGCATCGCGGGGGGGCGGCGCGGGCGCGGAAAAAAAAAAAAAAGGTCCCCCCCAAAAAAACCCCGAAAAAAAAAACAAGACGGGCGGGGGGGGTGAACATTTTGGATAGGGAAGCCCAATACCAAAGTTGTGCAGGTGACGTCATCAGTGTGTGTGCTTGTCGTAGCCCCATAATATGCACAATCCCGCTATTTTCTCTCAAAATGGCTGCAAATGCATCGCTGGTGTCGCAAAGCCGTCACGAACCCTACTCAAGTCGGTTTCCGTGAGACAGGAAGTGCGAGTGTACGGGTGGGTAGTATCTCACTGGGCTGCGATAAATTGCGAACGTGATTTGCGAGAGAGTTTCAAAAGTGTCTTGAAACATTCGTGGGGCTTCTCAATTTTTTCACAAGTGTCACTCATTCATCACTGAAAGCCATCACGAACCCTTCGCGAGTGTATGGGTGGGTAGTATCTCACTGGGCTGCGATAAATTGCGAACGTGATTTGCGAGAGAGTTTCAAAAGTGTCTTGAAACATTCGTGGGGCTTCTCAATTTTTTCGCAAGTGTCACTCATTCATCACTGAAAGCCATCACGAACCCTTCTCAAGTCAGTTTCCGTGAGACAGGACGTGCGAGTGTATGGGTGGGCTGTGACAAATTGCGAACGTGATTCGCGAGAGAGTTTCAAAAGTGTCTTGAAACATTCGTGGGGCTTCTCAATTTTTTTGCAAGTGTCACTCATTCGTCGCTGAAAGCCATCACGAACTCTTCTCAAGTCGGTTTCCGTGAGACAGGACGTGCGAGTGTATGGGTGGGCTGTGACAAATTGCGAACGTGATTCGCGAGAGAGTTTCAAAAGTGTCTTGAAAAATTCGTGGGACTTCTCAATTTTTTCGCAAGTGTCACTCATTCGTCGCTGAAAGCCATCACGAACTCTTCTCAAGTCGGTTTCCGTGAGACAGGACGTTCGAGTGTATGGGTGGGGAGTATTTCACTGGGCTGTGACAAATTGCGAACGTGATTCGCGAGAGAGTTTTAAAAGTGTCTTGAAAAATTTGTCGGGCTTCTCAATTTTTTCGCAAGTGTCTCCACACAGAAAGGCCTCGTGTGGACTCGAACCCAGGACCTTCTTGCTGTGAGGCGACAGTGCTAACCACTGTAGCCCGCAGATTGGAACTACTAGTTCTCATATTGTGACCAAGCACACACACATTAAATACGAGTTTCTTTTTCTTCCCAAAATTCAATTTTTATTTCTTTTTCAATAATAAACTTATGTCATCATAAAATTCTTTATGTAAAAGTAAATTTTTAATATTAATTTCTAGCTATTTATTTCTCATTTTTTGAATGATTTTATCATGAAAGTTTGGATATTTGGATAATCTAGAAGCAGGTCTTTGAAATTTTCTTTTACACCACAAGTTGTACATTGTTTGGAGGTTTTGTTTTGTTTTTTTAAGAAATTGTGTATCATTAATTAGACCTTTTCCAAATCTAAGTCTCGTAATTATCCTGTGTTTATTTCTGTTTTTGTCAGAATATGTGGTATGTGTTGTAATATTTGGTTCAAGTTGGTAGAAGAATCTACCAGTTTGAAAATTTTCCCATCTGTCTTGCCATATTGTAAAAATAAAATCTTTGATATGTTTTGTAATATCACAAGTGGTAAAAGGGTAATGAATGTCATAATAGGTTTTATTTACTGATCTTTTGGCCAATTTATCAGCCATTTCATTTCCTATAATACCCACACAGCCTTTCCTGCAACTCTTTTCAGGGGAAAGTACCTAAAGCAAGCTCAAAATTCTTAATTCTTAATTTCCCTGAGGGAACCCTCCCAAAGGGATCAATAAAGTTTTATCTAATCTAATCTCTAATCAAAACGTCGCTACTTGATGTCACAGACGTCCATACTACCATGAACACTTGCATATCAAACTGCAAATACATGAAGAAAGATGTTCACTTAGAATCTAATACAGTAGAGTTTTATCAGAATAGAAAAGATAGATAGATAGATAGATAGATAGATAGATAGATAGATTCTACATCCATAGAAACCCCTGTGAGCGTATACTGTGTGCACTGACTATCAGCATCAGTACTTTACAGCGAACTGCCAGCTACACATGGTTAAAATGGCTCTTGTGAAATACACCTACTTATTTGTGCAATACTACTGTACCTGTGCAGTACTTACACATGCAGTACTGTACCTGTGCAGTACTTACACATGCAGTTCCACCTTTGTAAGAGACTTATGTTAACTGTATATCTGCAAACCTGTTAATTTATGCACATTTGTTAATTTCTTATCTCTAAATTTGTAGTTTATTTCTTTTATATATCTTTTTTGTATACTTAGTACTTTTGCACTACTCCTTCACTGCCTTATCTTTTTTCTCTTTATATATATTTGATATATCTGATCAGTGATTGGTCATTGTGGAACAGTGGTGATCAGTGACTGGTCATTGGGGAGCAGTGGCGATCAGTGATTGGTTGTTAGACAACAGTGGTGATCAGTGATTGGTCCTTGGGGAGCAGTAGTAATCAGTGATTGGTCATTGGGGAACAGTGGTGATCAGTGACTGGTCATTGGGGAGCAGTGGTGATCAGTGATTGGTCATTGAGGAACAGTGGTGATCAGTGATTGGCCGTTGGGGAACAGTGGTGATCAGTTACTGGTCGTTGTGGAGCAGTGGTGATCAGTGATTGGTCGTTGGGGAACAGTGGTGATCAGTGATTGGTTGTTGGGGAACAGTGGTGATCAGTGATTGGTTGTTGGGGAACAGTGGTGATCAGTGATTGGTCATTGTGGAACAGTGGTGATCAGCGATTGGTCATTGTGGAACAGTGGTGATCAGTGACTGATCATTGGGGAGCAGTGATGATCAGTGATTGGTAATTGGGGAACGGTGGTGATCAGTGATTGGTCATTGGGGAGCGGTCGTGATCAGTGAGTGGCCATTGTGGAACAATGGTGATCAGTGATTGGTCATTGTGGAGCAGTGGTGGTCAGTGATTGGTCGCTGTGGAACAGTGGTGATCAGTGATTGATCATTAGGTAGCAGTGGTGATCAGTGATTGGTCATCGTGGAACAGTGGTGATCAGTGATTGGTCATTGGGGAGCAGTGGTGATCAGTGATTGGTTGTAAGCACAAGACAGTCAGGCGTTGCACGCTTGATGGTGACTCGAATAAACCTGTTTTCTAAACTCATATAACTGTGGCTGTGATGTGAACTGGAGAGTTTTATCAAGTTCAAGATGGGTTTGATGCAGTTCTGTAATCCACCGATCCCTTGACAGCAGCACAATGCGTCAAATCATGTAGATACAAATCAAGAGCGTCAGTTAATGTTCACAATGTTCAAACATCAGAATGGGAAAAAAATTGGGATCTCAAAGTGTGACTTTCTTTCACTGTGGTATGGGTGTTGGGTCGAACCAGATGGACTGGTTTGAGTATTTCCGAAACTGCTGATCTCCTGGGGTTTTCACACACACAATCAACTGTCTCTAGAGTTTACACAGACAGAATGGTGCGAAAAACAAAAAAACATCAAGTGAGTGAGCGACAGTTCTGTGGGTGGGAACAAGTGCCTTGTTGATAAGAGAGGTCAGAGGAAAATGGCCAAATTGGTTCGACCTTTTTTGCAGGAAGGAAGGATATAGTAGCTCATAGCAACTCTTTACAACCGTGGTGAGCATAAAAGCATCTCAGCATGCAACAGAAAACAGAAGAACACACTGGGTTCCAGTCCTGCAGCCAAGAACAGGAGTCTTAGAATCAACAAGAAGTGACTGTTAAAGTGGTTGGGGAGTGTACGGTATATGGTAATATATATGTCAGTATGATTTCATTTCCTTTATAAACCTTAGAAACCACATGAGAGAGAAAACACAATAAACATAATATTTTTAATTTGTTTTCCTCTAAATCATTTTCCCCCTATATTTAGTGTAAAATTAAAAATCTACTTCGTTGACCTGCATTCATTAGTGCTCATTTCTAGCAGTAATTACAAAGAAAAAAAGCACAACTTTATTCATCACACACTTGTGAAATTTAACCCATCTGAAGCAGTGAACACACACGTGAGCAATGAGCACACACACATTCCCAGAGCATGCTAACAGCGCTCGGGGAGCAGTTGGGAGTTAGGCGCCTCACTCAAGGCCGTCCCATATTAACCTAACCGCATGTCTTTGGGGGAAACCAGAGCAGACAACATGCAAACTTCACAGATAAAGGCCCCCGCTGGCTGCAAACCCAGAACCTTCTTGCTGTGAGGCGACCGTGCTAACCACTTACACCACTGTGCCACGATGGTGAAGGATACTTTGATAAATTTCCTAAAATGTTGATTATTGTTTGATTTATATTTAATTTTCATCTCATCTCATTATCTCTAGCTGTTTTATCCTGTTCTACAGGGTCGCAGGCAAGCTGGAGCCTATCCCAGCTGACTACGGGTGAAAGGCGGGGTACACCCTGGACAAGTCGCCAGGTCATCACAGGGCTGACACATAGACACAGACAACCATTCACACTCACATTCACACCTACGGTCAATTTAGAGTCACCAGTTAACCTAACCTGCATGTCTTTGGACTGTGGGGGAAACCGGAGCACCCGGAGGAAACCCACGCGGACACGGGGAGAACATGCAAACTCCACACAGAAAGGCCCTCGCCGGCCACGGGGCTCGAACCCAGGACCTTCTTGCTGTGAGGCGACAGCGCTAACCACTACACCACCGTGCCGCCCATGTTGAGAAATAGCATAAAATATAGTTTACTATTTCTCATCTCATCTCATCTCATTATCTCTAGCCGCTTTATCCTGTTCTACAGGGTCGCAGGCAAGCTGGAGCCTATCCCAGCTGACTACGGGCGAAAGGCGGGGTACACCCTGGACAAGTCGCCAGGTCATCACAGGGCTGACACATAGACACAGACAACCATTCACACTCACATTCACACCTACGGTCAATTTAGAGTCACCAGTTAACCTAACCTGCATGTCTTTGGACTGTGGGGGAAACTGGAGCAAACCCACACGGAGAACATGCAAACTCCGCACGGGGCTCGAACCCGGACCTTCTTGCTGTGAGGCAACAGCGCTAACCACTACACCACCGTGCTATTAACAAATTGGCTATTTTCATTCTAAGTACGTAAAAAAAAGATTAGATGTTGGGTTATATTATGTATGCAAATGTGTGCATATTTAATTAGATGGCACCTAACCCTTGGCCTTAACACGTGACCATGTGATTGATGTTGTAAATGTACTGAAAGACATGAATCATGTGACTGCTGTGCTGAGGTGATGGTTAGCAGGTTTAGTGTGTTGTAGTCTACAAGCTACTCGGATTAGGACTCACCCTGAACCGAACACTTCCTGCCCCGCCCCTATCCAAGCCGCACAGCGCGTGACGTCACGCAGAGTTTCTTAAAGGCGCAGTGCGCTAAACTCCCGCAGCTGGGAGAAGTTCCGCTCGCGCACCACGCCTTGTACATGCGTGTCGCAATCTCCTGTGCGTCATCACAACATTGGGCAAGAACTCATGCTGCAATGACTGGAACCGAAAGGACAGGAAATTAGAGGAGATTTAATGCAATTATTACTCAGTTGATGCATTAGTATAATTAGCTAACATTATTTGATTGATTTCTCAATTTGTCTGTTACTATTAATTTGTTAGTAATATACCTATAAATAAATAACACACTAATACCCTGTCCACACTAGGGATTTTGTACCGATACGATACTACTTTCGTACCGCAACACCTGTCCACACTAGCAACTATAGACCCTTTTCACTCACGTGACCTTCGTAAACGCGACCGCCATTTTGGACATGAAGAAATAACGGTTTATGGCACAGACCCTTTCGGTTCTCGCTCATCGAGCTGCTACAATGACTGCTTAGACTGCAACAATAATACCTAACACACATTTAAGTATCCGTCGTAAAGACGTGAAACTCGTCGAGTGACGAGTGTGTTCATTGATAAGCTAACGCAATCTAAAAGTAGACATACCATCACACTGCCCTGGCGCTGTGTACAGTTTACCTTCTATGGTTTGTGCACTCACTATTTGGCATTACTTTCTCTAACCCAGTGTTCGAACTATGCCGATATTTTCGGGGGGTCCCTTTTTTCCCCTTGGGGGGGGTGCTTGCGCTTGTCTCAGAGCGCGGATCTCCAAACACACGAGAAGCCTATCTTACGCACATATCACGCGGACTCCACACACGCATCGCGTCTGAAGTCATAACTCATCAGGGGAAATCGTGTCCGCACTGGCATGTTCAAAAAACAACCTCTCGTCAACAATGATACCACACGCAAGAAAAAAAAAAACAGTCAGGCTACTCGACACATCTGATCCACAGCAGCACCAAAGCATCACTGGAAATCATGTCAACAACCAATCTTCCATTTCAACACGCGTCAACAAACAAATGGCACCACAAACATGAACGAATCGGTCAGGCTACCGATTCCAAACCCACAGCAGACGAATAATTAAATGCATCTTACCTTAAAGCAGAATCGACCACAAAGGAAGTGTGTTGGCACTGTTGGCACACTTCCTTTCTACTAGTTTGTGTCCCCAACCTGGCAGCAGCAGTCGTTGTCATATCGGTTTATTTTATCTTTGATGTAAACACAACACTTCAGATATGCAAATGCTTCCCTTTACACACGATTGCTATGTCAATAAACATCATTTTGCCAATATTTTAGAGACCATCCATCTTCTCCGTCGGTCAGCATCTGTCGGGATCCGATAAAATGATAAATCTTGCCTTGTGTGTTGATGGTTACTACATCCAGGTGCACAACAATATAATGGCATGATGGAAGTCTTGCTGAAAGTAAAAACTTTCTTTGATGGCTATATTCCTTTCGATGCTTCGCCGTCGTTCCTCGTTGTTGGCTGTGGTAGACTACTGGTAGTACATGTCCAAAATGGCGGCCGCGTTTGTTGTGACGTCACGTGAAAAGGTTCCAGACCGGTACTTTAGCGGTATAACTGTAGTCTGGTTAACACCAGACCATATCACAAGTGAAATAAGGTCTGGAATCCACCTATTGAATTTCTCGTAGGGGAGGTGTGGTTTACGATTGTCAACGGCCGTTTATTGGACGTTGCGAATGTCTATCATTTGGCGTATACATAGCCCATGGCCAATCATGGCAGTTGTACCCGGTGACGCAGTTAGAGCGAAAGACTGTAACGCCAAACGCTGTTCTTTTTTTAAAACAAACTTTCGCTCTAAACTATTCAGAACAGTGTCTAAATCTTGATCGAAAGTTTGGTTCGTATCACTCGCCGCCATGTTAAATGTGATCCGTAAACAGTCCCAAATAAACTACAAGCTTCCGTTTGTCGAGTAGTACGCGTCACCGTCTTTCCACCCCTCCCCACTCTCTGATTGGCTCCCTAACTCAGGCGAGCCTTTAGACCATAGTTTCCATGCTGTCTTTTCAGATCGGAACGATTGTGCAAAGCAGCATGGGATTTCCCAGGCTAGTATAACTGTATTGGTACGAAACCCACAGATGTATGGGTTTCGTACCGGTACAGTACCGGTACTGTAGCGCTTCGCTGTAGTGTGGACAGATGAAGCGGCTCTGTATCGATACAAATATAATGCGCATGCGTAAAGTCACACACCTCAATCGATGTCTTCGCTGAATGAAATAGTGAAGAACGGAGATTCGTTTACGATTCGATTGAATAAATGACCACCAGAAATACAGACTGTACATTGACAACAAAAAGCGCACACACGTTGTTTCATCTGCCGGAAGGAAGTTACTCGGTAACCATGGAAACATTTCGCGCACGCGCATTTCAACTACCATGAAAGAAAACCGCAAACATTTCTCGCTAGTGTGGACAGATGCACTAAACTGTACCGGTATACTTTGTATCGATACAGTTATACCACTATCGTACCGGTATATATGTGAACACAGCTTTAGTAATAGTTGTGTTACTGCTTCACAGCTCCAGGGTTCCTGATTTGATCCTGAACTCGGGTTATAGGACACATGTTCTCCATGTTTCCTCCAGGTTTTCTGGTTTCCTCTCATCAGGAGGTAATAGCCTGCCCGTAGATGGGAATGAGTGTGAGTGTGTGTGCTGACCAGCATCCCATCCAGGGTGTATTCCAGCCTCACACACATCATTCCTGGGATACAGGTCTCTGGTTCTACCAAGACCCTGACCAGGATAAAGTGCATAGTGAAGATGAAAGAAACTGACACAAGTGAACAACTGATTCGCTGGAGAGGGATCAGAACGGGCATTATTTTAAAAAAAATAAAATAGTCGCTAGAAATGGCGTTGAGACCAAAGTAGTTAAAGTTTCGTCTTAGTTCTTTTCAGTAACCAGTGGGAAAAGTGTATGGAAAAGCAGCTTCGATCAAAGGGCCATGTATTTATTTTATTTTATTGTAACTCTCATATTTATTTGTTTGAGTGTTCTTAATTATGTTTAAATTATTTGAATATATCTTTTAAAGTAATTTGATTTAATTACCAAAAAAAAATTAACTAAAAATTGTGTCTAATTTTTGTTTTGTTAATGAATTTTGACTACGCTGGCCACCGATTATTTTTAAAGATAATGCTTTCCTTGTTATCTTGTTTATGTAAAGTGGTATATGGGGTTCTGTTCATTGTAATTGTTCATCTTACTGCTGTTATTATGGATCCCAGGTTACACCCATCGAACCGGTCTTACACTCCTCGAGCTCTATTTTTAGTGCCAATTTGTTCATTCATTGTAGCCTACAGATAAAGTATCATGTAAAATCCACCTGTGCCCTGTATCCTGTGCCCTGTATCCTATACTCTATATCCTGTATCCTATACCCTGTATCCTGTGCCCTATATCCTGTATCCTGTACCCTATATCCTATACCCTATATCCTGTGCCCTGTATCCTGTGCCCTATATCCTATACCCTATATCCTGTGCCCTGTATCCTGTGCCCTATATCCTATACCCTATATCCTGTGCCCTATATCCTATACCCTATATCCTGTGCCCTGTATCCTATACCCTATATCCTGTGTCCTGTATCCTGTACCCTATATCCTATACCCTATATCCTGTGTCCTGTATCCTGTACCCTATATCCTATACCCTATATCCTGTGCCCTGTATCCTATACCCTATATCCTGTGTCCTGTATCCTGTACCCTATATCCTATACCCTATATCCTGTGTCCTGTATCCTGTACCCTATATCCTATACCCTATATCCTGTGTCCTGTATCCTGTACCCTATATCCTATACCCTATATCCTGTGCCCTGTATCCTGTACCCTATATCCTATACCCTATATCCTGTGCCCTGTATCCTGTACCCTATATCCTATACCCTATATCCTGTGCCCTATATCCTATACCCTATATCCTGTGTCCTGTATCCTGTACCCTATATCCTATACCCTATATCATGTACCCTATATCCTGTATCCTGTGCCCTATATCCTGTGCCCTGTATCCTGTACCCTATATCCTATACCCTGTATCCTGTGCCCTATATCCTGTGCCCTATATCCTGTGTCCTGTATCCTGTACCCTATATCCCGTGTCCTGTATCCCGTGCCCTGTATCCCGTGCCCTGTATCCTGTACCCTGTATCCTATATCCTGTGCCCTGTATCCTGTACCCTATATCCTATACCCTATATCCTGTATCCTGTGCCCTATATCCTGTGCCCTATATCCTGTGTCCTGTATCCTGTGCCCTGTATCCTATACCCTATATCCTGTATCCTATATCCTGTGCCCTATATCCTCTATCCTGTACCTTATATCCTCTACCCTGTATCCTGTGCCCTATATCCTCTATCCTGTGCCCTATATCCTCTATCCTATACCCTGTATCCTATATCTACCTAATCAACGTACCAATATCCTACAAATAGAAATATATAATTATCGATACTCTTAAAATATCATACATTTTTATTAAAAAAACCCAACACATTTAAGACTTCTCAACTGAATCTTTCTGACTTTTGTCACCATTTGTCGATTAATGGCACTTTTGTTTTCAGAATCATTTATTATTCATTCAAAATCATGACTCGGGAGATGGTACAATTAACACGAACAATAAGCTGAGCAACATGACTCACTCTCTAGTATGTAATAAATGTTCTCGTGTTTTTACACCTAGGAATTCCCCTCAGTAGCCGGATCACTTAATGATGCATCTCAAAACCTGGCCATTTCAGGTGTTCTGAAGGTAAACAGGCTAAAAATAGCTGCCAATCAGTGTCTCAAAGCTGAGTCACTTCCACTTCCTGTACAGCACACACATACCAGAAGATTATGTTGAATTACCAGGCTACGGTACGCTCTTCTTACGTACATAAACCCAGTTCTGACTAATACGTCTCGAGATCTGACTTCACCTTTGGACTTCTTCTTGTTGGGTTCATTGGTTATTGCCTGACAGCAGGGATTTTTGTTTTGAGTGGAAAGTGCGTCTGAGGCTGTAAAACTCATCAGCAGTAATACGCGTGACATGATTTCCAGAGTTTCGCCATACCTGAGTGGACACACCCAGCCTGAGCACGCAGATCTCGCATGCCTCGAGTGCAGTGTTGGATATTTTGCACTTGCATGTCAGTTATTTCTTCCAGGTTTCTGCCTGATGTTTGTCTTCACCAGTGCAAATGTTTAAAACAAAAAGACACACTTTAATACAGACTCAGAGTCAAAAGCAAGATGGAAACCATTTAGTAAGGAACCTTGAAGCGAATGATGTCACTGAAGTATGCTTATTCAGAATTCTGGAATTAGATTAGATTAGATAAAACTTTATTGATCCCTTTGGGCGGGTTCCCTCAGGGAAATTAAGATTCCAGCAGCATCATTACAGATAAACAGAGAAAAGAAATAGAGAAAACTTCTAGATAAATTAAAATAAATTGGATTGGATGTGTTGAGTAATTTTTATGTGTTTCCATAGTAACAGCTCATTCAAGAAGATTTGTTTGGTGCAGGTTCCATATAATCGAAGACTAATAATAAATATATATTTTAAAAAAGCATGTTACATACAGGGCGGCACGGTGGTGTAGTGGTTAGCGCTGTCGCCTCACAGCAAGAAGGTCCTGGGTTCGAGCCCCGGGGCCGGCGAGGGCCCTTCTGTGCGGAGTTTGCATGTTGTGTCCGTGTGGGTTTCCTCCGGGTGCTCCGGTTTCCCCCACAGTCCAAAGACATGCAGGTTAGGTTAACTGGTGACTCTAAATTGACTGTAGGTGTGAATGTGAGTGTGAATGGTTGTCTGTGTCTATGTGTCAGCCCTGTGATGACTTGGCGACTTGTCCAGGGTGTACCCCGCCTTTCGCCCGTAGTCAGCTGGGATAGGCTCCAGCTTGCCTGCGACCCTGTAGAAGGATAAAGCGGCTAGAGATAATGAGATGAGATGAGATGTTACATACAGGGCGGCACGGTGGTGTAGTGGTTAGCGCTGTCGCCTCACAGCAAGAAGGTCCTGGGTTCGAGCCCCGGGGCCGGCGAGGGCCTTTCTGTGCGGAGTTTGCATGTTGTGTCCGTGTGGGTTTCCTCCGGGTGCTCCGGTTTCCCCCACAGTCCAAAAGACATGCAGGTTAGGTTAACTGGTGACTCTAAATTGACCGTAGGTGTGAATGTGAGTGTGAATGGTTGTCTATGTGTCAGCCCTGTGATGACCTAGCGACTTGTCCAGGGTGTACCCCGCCTTTCACCCGTAGTCAGCTGGGATAGGTTCCAGCTTGCCTGCGACCCTGTAGAAGGATAAAGCGGCTAGAGATAATGAGATGAGATGAGATGTTACATACAAGTATTTAACAAAGTGAAAACATACAGTTGTTGATAGGATGAGATACAGAGATGTTTATTCAAAATTTATGGAATGAGTCTCCAGTGTTAGCGCTTTGTAACTGTAAGTTTTCTGATGTGACAGTCTTCCAGTAACCCAACAAGCTGTGGTGCTTTTTTATGACTCATTACATGGATTAAAGTTTTCCGTCATGTGACGGATTTCCGTCAACTGAACTCTCCCAAGGCCAAATGTGAGGTCGGTGCTGATCCGAGGAGAATTAAAATGACGGGTGGTTGGGTAGAGATCGGGTTATAACACTGATGTGTTGCAACACCATCAACTATCAGCAGGGTTTATTTAACATTTTTGTTTTTGAGCCATGCTTTGTGTCGTTCATTTCCTATGTTAATCATGTTTAAACGTTCGCTGTCTATGGTGCGGCATTAAAAAAACATGCGCTGTCAAAATTGGCAAAATACATTCCCATGTGCTTGGCGTGCTCGTGTCTGACCATTTCTGTTTTGTATTAAATTAAATCTTGCCAAAATGACTTAGTTCAAACTTGGACATATAGAAATAGAGCATGTAAAAAAAAAAACGAAAAAATAAACCCCGGAAAGCCCGCTCCTCTGCTTCAGCCAGACTTGAAGACCCGACGGTGCAATGCTTGCAGACTGTCAGAAGCAATTAGACCTAAATTTATAGCTAACAAATCAGCAGACGCCCCAACAATTATTATTTTCGTTAGGCCAATGTGTAAGGTATGTTAGAACCGTGCCTTATAGTCTATGTTATATCACAATTTAAAGGACGTTTGAGGAGTTGGAGGCTGCGAGCGCAATGATGTTCCGACATGCACTAAACTTTATTCCCTGAAAATCATACACCAGCGTTCAATGCCCCAAACAGTCAAAATGTCTAGAAGACTACGGTTAAATAATAATCAGCCTACTAAGTTAAATTACGTCAAAACATCTGTTTCTGGCCTATGGAATGATGGAGGAAAATGAGAACGAACGCAAAGTAGATAGCAGCCAACTTCACGCGATCTTTTAGGAAACTTAACACTCGTGTTGGCCACAATATTTCTCTTAATAAAATCTTGAATTGTTTTTGAAGTCGTATTCAACACAAAGTAAGGTCAAACCCCAATTTTAATGTAAGCAAAGATCCAAACTTTTTTCTATACTGACGTCGAGCATAGAGGAGCATGTCATTCTGCTTTCGGTTTTGGCAGCATGGATGCGCTTTACATGAAAGAAGGCCCTGATGTGTCTGCCATCGATAAAGGTGTAAAAAACAAGTGGAGGTGGGCTTGGCTGTACGAAATAGGTGAAAACGGAAAGCCATTTAGTTCATGGTGCAAAAAACTAAACATTCCAGGCGCTTGCATTTGTGTGGTTTGCCACAAAAAAAATAATATACGGAAGCAATGGAAAGAAAGTGCTGTCGTGCCATCAACTGGAAGCCAGCCACAAAGCCAATGTAAGGGGTCTTCAGCACACCTCTTCTTTACCAGGAGCAAGTCTCACCTCAACGGAGGTCAGTCCATCTATGGCTGATCGTGTCTGTGCACAGAAAATATGTGTCTGTGCTGTTATAGCGCAGCATGACCTGCCGTTGACCATGTCGCAGCCATTGGTCGATTTGATGCGATCGGTCTCGGAAGACAGGAGCGCCCTCTCTAGGTTGTCACTGTCAAAAGCTCATGCCTCATATTGTGCACACATGGCATTGCTGCACAATTCAAAAAATAATTGTCTATGAAGCTGCAAACAAAAATGAATATCTCAAAAACGAACAATGGTGAAGAATCCCTCAACAATAAATTGAATATATTAATCCATTAATTAATTGATAAAGTTATCAGTTCTAAGTTAACCATTCTCAGAATTTCATCGAAATCCACCCATAACCCCCCCGTAGAATTTCATCGAAATCCATCCATAACCCCCCCATAGAATTTCATCGAAATCCACCCATAACCCCCCCGTAGAATTTAATCGAACTCCACCCATAACCCCCCCGTAGAATTTCATCGAAATCCACCAATAACCCCCCCCCCCCCCCCCCCCCCGTAAATTTTCAGTCAAATAATTTTTTTTGCTTTAATCCATGCTCATTAACTTCAATAGAGAGATAAAACAAAGGCTGGTGGAGGAACGGCTGCTATAACAGAAACTGACTTGCTTTATGGATGTTCTACAGCATTAAACGGATAAAAAAGTACAATGTGTTGTTTAATTAATAAAAATGGTTGGTATAAGAGAAGTGACGTGACATGCTGTGAAAGGAAAATAATCAACTTTGGGATGGTTATAGTATTTCGACCTCACATTGGTCATCAGGACGCATCACACCAGCTTGGTGTTGTTTTATTTCTAATTAGAAGGGCACTCAGTAGAGTGTATACCTCCACCAAGCTACATATTATCAACATGAAAATTAAATCACTTGAACCTAGGATAATACTAAAGCTGGACACCAAAGTTCATCCAAATCCGTTTGCTACATTTTGAGTTACGTTGGGGAAAAAAAATCTTGGCTCAGTATACATATTTGGATTCTGGATCCATATACAGATTTGGATTTGTATCAAAATCTAAACAATTGTTCCTTGGCCCATGATTCACCTTTCCACCAAATTTCATTAAAATACTTTCACTACTTTTTGAATTATGTTGGGAACAGGCAAAAAAAATGCAGGATTGGTATACATATTTAGATCCTGGAACCATATACATATCCTGATTTGCATCAAAATGTAATCAATTGTTCCTTGGCCTATGGCTCACCTTTCCACCATATTTCATCCAAATCCATTAACTACTTTTTGAGTTACGCTGGTAACAGTAAAAAAAAAAAGTCCCAGATCAGTATACATATTTGGATCCTGGATCCATATACAGATTTGGATTTGCATCAAAATCTACTCATTTGTTCCTTGGCCCATGGCTCACCTTTTCACCAAATATCATCTAAATCTGTTCACTACCTTTTGAGTTATCTTGGGAACAGGCAAAAAAATCTAGGATCCTCATACATATCTGAATCCTGGATCTGCATACATATCCAGATTTGCATCAAAATCTAAGCCGTTGTTCCTTGGCCCATGGCTCACCTTTCCACCAAATGTAATCAAAATACGTTCACTACTTTGAGTTAGATTGGGAACAGGCAAAAAAATCCTGGATCCTCATACATATCTGGATACTGGATCCATATACAGGTCCGGATTTGTATCAAAATCTAATCAGTTGTTCCTTGGCCCATGGCTCATCTTTCCACCAAATTTCATCCATGTCCGTTCACTACTTTTTGAGTTACATTGGGAAAAGACAAAAAAAAAATCCTGGATCCTCATACATATCTGGATCCTGGATCTGCATACATATCCAGATTTGTATCAAGATCTAAGCCATTGTTCCTTGGCCCATGGCTCACCTTTCCACCAAATGTAATCAAAATACGTTCACTACTTTGAGTTAGATTGGGAACAGGCAAAAAAATCCTGGATCCTCATACATATCTGAATCCTGGATCTGCATACATATCCAGATTTGCATCAAAATCTAAGCCGTTGTTCCTTGGCCCATGGCTCACCTTTCCACCAAATGTAATCAAAATACGTTCACTACTTTGAGTTAGATTGGGAACAGGCAAAAAAATCCTGGATCCTCATACATATCTGGATCCTGGATCCATAAACAGGTCCGAATTTGTATCAAAATCTAATCAGTTGTTCCTTGGCCCATGGCTCATCTTTCCACCAAATTTCATCCAAGTCCGTTCACTACTTTTTGAGTTACATTGGGAAAAGACAAAAAAAAAATCCTGGATCCTCATACATATCTGGATCCTGGATCTGCATACCTGTACGGTACATATCCAGATTTGTATCAAGATCTAACCAGTTGTTCCTTGGCCAATGTTTCACCTTTCCACCAAATTTCATTTAAGTCCGTTCACTACTTTTTTAATTTTGTTGGGAACAGACAAACAAACAAAGGTAAAAACATAACCCAGCTGGTGGAATTAAAAAAACAGCACACGCCCAAGTGGTTTATTCCTTACTTCAGGGACTCACCATGTACTAAGGTGCTTTACAATACTAGTGCATCTCAAAAAATTAGAATACCATGAAAAAGTTCCTTTTTTCATAATTTAATTCAAAAAGGTAAACTTTCATATATTCTATATTCATTACATGTAAAGTGAAATATTTAAAGCCTTTTTTGTTTTAATTTTGATGATTATGGCTTATAGCTCATGAAAATCAGAAATCCAGTATCTCAAATTATTAGAATATTCCCTAAGATCAATCAAAAAAAGGATTTACAATACAGAAATGTCCAACTTCTGAAAAGTATATTCATTTATACACTCAATACTTGGTTGGGGCTCCTTTACCATGAATTACTGTATTAATGCGGTGTGGCATGGAGGTGATCAGTCTGTGGCACTGCTGAGGTGTTATTGAAGCCCAGGTTGCTTTGATAGTGGCCTTCAGCGCATCTGTATTTTTGGGGCGGGTGTTTCTCATCTTCCTCTTGACAATACCCCATAGATTCTCTATGGGGTTCAGGTCAGGCAAGTTGGCTGGCCAATCAAACACAGTAATATCATGGTCAGCAAACCATTTGGTAGTAGTTTTGGCACTGTGGGTAGGTGCTAAATCTTGATGGAAAAGGAAATCAGCATCTCCAAAAAGCTTGTCAGCAGATGGAAGCATGAAGTGCTCTAAAATCTCCTGGTAGATGGCTGCGTTGACTTTGGACTTGATAAAATACAGTGGACCAACACCAGCAGATGACATGGCACCCCAAATCATCACAGACTGTGGAAACTTCACACTGGGCTTCAAACACCTTGGATTCTGTGCCTCTCCACTCTTCCTCCGGACTCTAGAACCGTGATTTCCAAATTAAATGCAAAATGTACTTTCATCTGAAAAGAGGACTTTGGACCACTGAGCAACAGTCCATTTCTTTCTCTCCTTAGCCCAGATAAGACACTTCTGACATTGTCTCTGGCTCAGGAGTAGCTTGATATTAGGAATGCGAAAGTTGTATCCCCTTTCTTGAAGATGTCTGTTCGTGATGGGTCTTGATACACTGACACCAGCCTCAGTCCACTCCTTGTGAAGCTCTCCCAAGTTCTTGAATCAACTTTTCTTGACAATCCTCTCAAGACTGCGGCCATCCCTGTTGCTTGTGCACCTTTTCCAGCCACCCTTTTCAGCAATGACCTTTTGTGGCTTACCCTCCTTGTGGAGGGCATCAGTGATCATCTTCTGGACAACAGTCAAGTCAGCAGTCTTCCCCATGATTGTGGTTGTGTGTACTGAACTAGACCGAGAGATACACTGTGTTCATACTGTTTTACTCAAACTCGAAATGAAATATTTTAATATTTTGAGATGGGTTTTTTTAAATGTTTTTGTACTGTATGCCATACTGATTAAAATTAAAATAGAAAAATGCTTGAAACATTTTAGTTTATGTGTAATGAGTCTATAATATATAACATTTTCACTTTCTTAAATAACTGATGGAAAATATTGAACTTTTTCACAATATTCTAATTTTTTGAGATGCACTAGTACAAGCCTGTTCATCACAAAGCATTTCAACCACCAAGTTGGATTATGCTTTGGTCCTCTTCTTCCCTTCACCCTGAAACTGAGACTCAACCAATCCAATCAGCTGTCACTGGCTCGACATCTATATCCATCAACTCAGGGTCCCATCGATCTTCACTCGGCTTAACCACTGAGACATGTCCCGTTGCCTCACACAGATACGCTGCACATGTGGATTGCGCTCTTGCAGTTTAAAAGACAATCCCATCCTGAATGGCTTTCATGGCTTCACACCTTTTCATGTTTACAGTCTTTATAGTCACACTGTTTATAGTGTTTTGTAAAAATGTAGTGAATCCACATTGGGGCATTGGGTATACGACATTTTAGTGTTATTTACATTGCAGTTAAGTGCTGTTTTGATGAGATGGCGGTGTGATTAGATTAAGAAAAGAATCCCAACAAAGACGTCCCATGCAAACATTCACGATCACTTTATTTCGTTTTTCTGTCATGCTGCTTCATGGTAATTGAAGTTAATGATGATTAAACTCTGAACCGTCTGATTACAACCTTGATCTGGAATGAATTCTGATTGTCCACTAGTCTTGAGTTTGAGCATGATTAATACGCTCTTATTTTTGGAATAAATGCTAGCCAAAATGTGCTCTGTTTTAGGAGGATTTTCTTTCTTTCTTTCTTTCTTTCTTTCTTTCTTTCTTTCTTTCTTTCTTTCTTTCTTTCTAAATATCCATTTCATCAGATACACACTGCAAAAAATAATCTTAGGAAGTTTATTTGTCTATTTTCAAGTCAAAACATCTAGCCACCCTTATTATAAGACATAATTGCCCAACAAGCAAAACCTCATTTAGCTAGAAAGGCTAGTTTTTAGACAGTCCATCTTGAAAATCTTGTATAGACAAAATGTCTTGAAAAAGTCTTATTTGGAGCACCTTTGAAAATAAAACAAGTTTTTTTTAAACAAGTAAGTACATTTTGGACATTTATCAAATGCGGTTCATCTTGTTTCAAGAAAAAAAAAACAAAGTATGCTTGTTTTGGGAATAAATGAACTTTACGATTGAGCTCCTTCTAGATGCTGTACAGACTCTAGACCAGACAAGTGCCTTCAAAAAGGCTATGAGTGAGTGGAGGGCGTTTTAGTGAGGTCTTTTTGGAATGCTGTGAGTTAAGTTCAGTGGGGTTTTTTTTTTTTGGTTGGTTGGTTGGTTGTTGTTTTTTTGTGCCTGATCTTGTAAACCCCTCGTACACATGAATAGTCAGTGCCCCCAAAATGCACTGTTGCTTTGGCGTTGTGTAAGCACTGTAAGTCAAAATGCGTAGACTTTATTATTATTCATCTCATCTCATTATCTCTAGCCGCTTTATCCTTCTACAGGGTCGCAGGCAAGCTGGAGCCTATCCCAGCTGACTACGGGCGAAAAGCGGGGTACACCCTGGACAAGTCGCCAGGTCATCACAGGGCTGACACATAGACACAGACAACCATTCACACTCACATTCACACCTACGCTCAATTTAGAGCCACCAGTTAACCTAACCTGCATGTCTTTGGACTGTGGGGGAAACTGGAGTACCCGGAGGAAACCCACGCGGACACGGGAAGAACATGCAAACTCCACACAGAAAGGCCCTCGCCGGCCACGGGGCTCGAACCCAGGACCTTCTTGCTGTGAGGCGACAGCGCTAACCACTACACCACCGTGCCGCCCTTTATTATTATTATTTTATTTATTTATTTTTTTGGTGCCTGAGGTCCTGGGGAAGTGGAATCTTAAGCGATGTTTTAATGTTTGAATGTTGAAATGGGAAAAAAAAATAAACTTGTTGCAATGCTACACGTGTCGTCAACTTGATTCAAGATAGTCTCTGGTCTCATATCTAGAGTATTTTACTAATTACAGGTCACAAAAGCTAGCGATGCTTAGTTGTAGAATTTAACAATCCTAATATGAGTATATTTATCTTAAATTCAATTTTTACTGCTAAGACTTTGTCATGAATTTAAGTGAATGTGGCAGCGGGGGTGTGGTCAAGCGCCAGTCTGTGACAGGAGGGCGGAGTCAGGGAAGGTAAGTGGCAGAATCACTACACCTGAGAGCAATTAACCTGTGTTTGTGTGTCTTCCCAGTGACCGCGCCCTATATGAGGAGGGAGAGCGAGAGCGGAAGGAGCTCATCCCTGAACCAGACGCCGGTTGTGTGTGTGTCTGTGCGTGATTGATTATTGTTAGACTGAAAAGTGTGGCAATAAAGCCAAGTTATAAACCTGATCTCTGTCCTGCCGTCCTCTGTGCTCCACCCACACATAGGGAGTCCTACAGTGAAATACCCTTAAAATGAAATAAATAAAAATGACTTGAATGGCTAAATGTAAGAAGTACGATCTTGTTATAAGAACTGTTTTGATTATTTTGAGTTAATCAGATCTCACATAATAAGTTCCCCGATCTTATTTTGGAATTATTTCATCTAAAAACAGGTTAGATTTTTCATCTTACTTTAAGAAATCTTACCAAGTCAAATTTGACTAGTTCCATTGGCAGATTTTTTTTCACCTGATTCAAGCAAATATGCTTTGTTTTAATCTTTTATTTCTTATTTTTGAAAGGCCATTTTTTGCAGTGCAAGATTGAAACTAATGTCTAGCTGAAATGTAAATTTAAAGACTAAAGAAATATGGTTCATTAAACCCCAAAATGGTTTAAACGCGATTTTGATTGTATCCATTCATTCATTTCAGACCTTGTAATGTACTGTATGTCATATGATTTGCCGATTTTTCTTCATCACAAGGCATAAATGAAGTGAAAATTCTGCTTGTTGGTTAGTTCAGAAGGAGTTCTGAGCAAACACATGAAGCTTCAGCCATGTTGTGACAAACGAAAAGCAAAATCCATGTGTATACACTCGCCGGCCACTTTAATAGGAACTTGTTCTTGATTCTAAGATTCCGTTCTTGGCTGACGGACTGGAACCCAGTGTGCTCTTCTGTTTTCTGTTGCATGCTGATATGCTTTTCTGCTCATCACGGTTGTAAAGAGTTGCTATGAGTTACTATATCCTTCCTTCCTGGCAAAAAAGATCGACCTAATCTGTCTATTTTCCTCTGACCCTCTCTTATCAACAAAACGTTTGTTTCCACCCACAGAACTCTCCCTCAATCACTCACTCACTCGATGCTTTTTGTTTTTCGCACCATTCTGTGTAAACTCTAGAGACTGTTGTTGGTGTGTTTCTGAAATACTCAAACAAGTCCATCTGGCTCAAACCAACACCCATGCCACAGTGAAAGAAAGTCACACTTCATTGTGAGATCACAATTTTCCCCATTCTGATGCTTGAACATGAACCGAAGTGCTTGATTTTGATCTGCGTGATTTTATGCATCAAGGGATCGGCTGATTAGAGAACCGCATAAAACAGCAGGTGGATGTATGGGTATTCCTAATAAAGTGGCTGGTGAGTGTAAATGTATATAAGAAATACACATTGCTTGTTGGGCGGCACGGTGGTGTAGTGGTTAGCGCTGTCGCCTCACAGCAAGAAGGTCCTGGGTTCGAGCCCCGGGGCCGGCGAGGGCCTTTCTGTGTGGAGTTTGCATGTTCTCCCCATGGGTTTCCTCCGGGTGCTCCGGTTTCCCCCACAGTCCAAAGACATGCAGGTTAGGTTAACTGGTGACTCTAAATTGACCGTAGGTGTGAATGTGAGTGTCTATGTGTCAGCCCTGTGATGACCTGGCGACTTGTCCAGGGTGTACCCCGCCTTTCGCCCGTAGTCAGCTGGGATAGGCTCCAGCTTGCCTGCGACCCTGTAGAACAGGATAAAGCGGCTAGAGATAATGAGATGAGATGAGATGATCAGACTGTAAAGGGTTAAACAAGGCGTAGCCCCACCCAGTCTATTACCTTACCAATGTTGTACACTCTGGTGGTAGTTATGTTCTAAGAATATGACAGATGCACTGTAAGTAGCATGTTATAACTGTTCACATTTTGGGGGTTTTTCAATATTTTAGAATACATTTCCTCAGGAAAGGTGAACACTATGAAACTGACATTTACCATCCTGTATGTAACCACACACACGCGTGCGCACACACACACACACACACACACACAGAACGTATGGTAGACAAACTAAAAAGTAGAATTACAACATGCCTTTACTTGCATCACAGTGTAAATTCAAAGGACACAGGAAAATGACACAATTTGCATAACCTGTTTGGCACCTCTGTGTGTGTGTGTGTGTGTGTGTGTGTGTGTGTGTGTGTGTGTGTGTGTGTGTGTGTGTGTGTGGGTGGGTGGGTGGGTGTTCTGTATGTAAGAAGAGCGAGCCTGTATGGCTGCAGTAAAGTCACTGACTATCAGAAATCAATCACAATCTGATTGGTGTCTGGTTCACATCCCGACTTTGATGTCTATAAAAGGTGTTAATGGGCGTGATCCATCTCTGAAGGGGTTAAACCTCACACATGACATCTCACACACACTATCTAAAAACTCAACTGTTGCCTTTACCTGATTAATTAATGGCTCACTGTGGAGCTGGGCAGCTTCCCTGCCTGATGGTTAATTACGCTCTCACGTCTCGGCACTGACGGAATGATGCCTGCAAGACTTGAATGTCCTTTAAAATATATATAATTATTCACCAGGTTTCACTGCTTTAATGTGAAACCAATTTTTGAAAAAAAAATGCTTGAGTTCAGGAAGCTGGTGAAACTGTGTAATGAGAATGACATGGATATGGGTCTGTCTGAGAAACTGGTCTCTCATTTGGGACATTATGGTCAAAAAATAAATTTTCTAATTTTACCTTTTTTTTTTTTTTGCATTTACCGAACACTCAGTGTTTCTTTTGTCATGTTTAATAAGAATAAAGATAGCATCTTGCTTTATCTGGCCTCCACTGTGGAAAATTATTTTGATTACAATTCAAATGCTTTTGTAAAATTGATTTCCATATAAAATAACTCCATCATGAAGAATTAAAGCCCCTCCTTCACAGATGAGTGAAAATATTGAATAAATTTCCTCTTTTTGATCGCTTGGGTTAAAAATGCCAAGTTATGATGACAATTGATTATTCACTTAAATATGAATAATATGATACATTTTGGGTATTTGATATGGCGGAATAGGACACGATGGAAAAATCAAGAACACACCGGAAAGATGAGAATAACGGCGGTGGGAAAAGAACAGCGACTGTATCGGCTGAAGGTCGCGCGGGTCTCTGCTGCGGCGTGCGAGCAACGGGACATCACTACCGCACCGGACGGAGCAAAATGACTGTCCGTAGATTCTATCAAAAGTTCGAACTAAATTGACCATGGTTGCAAAATATTGGCCAAAAATACGCAAACGCGACGAAATATGAAAGTAAGATGAAAAAGAAACATTCTATTGCCTTATACTGCAAGACTAAAACAAAATAACACTGTCAAAACTCACCTTTTCAGTGATAACGTCCGAACAGATCACTCGCGTAACAGAAAGACCGCAAATGGAAGCACGATCAACTTCTAACTGCTGGAGTGGAAAATTCCATTCTACACATGCAAATCGTTAACGCGTGTCCTTCCCCGCACACAAATAACACGCTACGGTAAAAAATAGACCACAACTCATTTTATAGCTCAGAAACTCATACAAGACCAGCTACCATCGTAACATATTCTGTAAGAAACATATTCTATACCTAACTTTCAGCTTTCGTTTAAAAAAACAAAATCGCAGATTTATAACTAAATTTTTATCTGGCGTAGTGATTTTAAGTTCCTACTTTTGGTGAGGTCGTGACCTTGACCCTGAGGCTTTCCGTTTAGATCAAAACACACAATCGTATTGGTTTTGTGTTTGCGGAAAATGGAGTTACGACGGTGATCAAATATTTTGCATGATGTTTTATTACGGTTATGATTATTCTGTGAGCGCACCAATCCTTAGGTGTATAAAGTTACAACTTTAAAATACAATTAGTGATAACTGTAGACTTTTCAGTGGACTACAACCTTTTTAAGGGAATGCGATGTAGTCGACCGTTTATCATGTCCCAGATCAAGCCGCCATTTTTCCACAAATTTGCAGAATTTTTGCCAAATTCTGAATAGAGTATTCACATCAAAGATTTAGTTTTATCTGTATTATTTCTTTCATCATTTTATTTCAAATTAAAACTTACATCACCATTCAAAACCGTATAGTTTATTGACTGTGAGTATATTTAGTGGGGTACCCCCACAGTACCCAGTTTCTGAGACAGACCCATATACCAACCAACCACACACATTTTTCAAAATGCTGCTTTAAAACAGCTGCTATTAGCAACTTAACGCAAAGTTAATTAGTCTGATTACAGTCGAATCCAGCTGTGGAAGATGGAGGGACAGTGAGATGGTGAGACTCCAGGCATTCGTTTGTGTGTGTGTTGAGTGTTAAAGGATAAGCCTGTGAGCAGTGAAACACCACACTGAAGATTCTGTCCTCCCGGACTGACTTGAAGGAGATTAGAGTTTCAGGGCTGACTGAAAGTGAGACAGTCCTGAGCCTCTGACCTTTAACCCCGGAACTGCTCAGCTGTGAGCTAAAACTGGGTCCTGACTCACTTTTTAATTGCTTTGGTGAAAAGGGTCAAATGAATGAATGTTTCACCCCCTACTGGTGAAAAACAGAACTGTAGAGAAGTCTAACGTCTCAAGATAGATAGATATATACAGTGGTGCTTGAAAGTTTGTGAACCCTTTAGAATTTTCTATATTTCTGTATAAATATGACCTAAAACATCATCAGATTTTCACACAAGTCCTAAAAGTAGATAAAGTGAACCCAGTTAAACAAATGAGACAAAAATATTATACTTGGTCATTTATTTATTGAGGAAAATGATCCAATATTACATATCTGTGAGTGGCAAAAGTATGTGAACCTTTGCTTTCAGTATCTGGTGTGACCCCCTTGTGCAGCGATAACTGCAACTAAACGTTTGCGGTAACTGTTGATCAGTCCTGCACACCGGCTTGGAGGAATTTTAGCCCGTTCCTCCGTACAGAACAGATTCAACTCTGGGATGTTGGTGGGTTTCCTCACATGAACTGCTCGGTTCAGGTCCTTACACAACATTTCGATTGGATTAAGGTCAGGACTTTGACTTGGCCATTCCAAAACATTAACTTTATTCTTCTTTAACCATTCTTTGGTAGAACAACTTGTGTGCTTAGGGTCGTTGTCTTGCTGCATGACCCACCTTCTCTTGATATTCAGTTCATGGACAGATGTCCTGACATTTTCCTGTAGAATTTACTGGTATAATTCAGAATCCATTATTACATCAATGATGGCAAGCCGTCCTGGCCCAGATGCAGCAAAACAGGCCCAAACCATGATACTACCACCACCATGTTTCACAGATGGGATAAGGTTCTTATGCTGGAATGCTGCGTTTTCCTTTCTCCAAACATAACGCTTCTCATTTAAATAAAAAAGTTCTATTTTGGTCTCATCCGTCCACAAAACATTTTTCCAATAGCCTTCTAGCTTGTCCATGTGATCTTTAGCAAACTGCAGATGAGCAGCAATGTTCTTTTTGGAGAGCAGTGGCTTTCTCCTTGCAACCCTGCCATGCACACCATTGTTGTTCAGTGTTCTCCTGATGGTGGACTCATGAACATTAACATTAGCCAATGTGAGAGAGGCCTTCAGTTGCTTAGAAGTTACCCTGGGGTCCTTTGTGACCTCACCGACTATTACACACCTTGCTCATGGAGTGATCTTTGTTGGTCGACCACTCCTGGGGAGGGTAACAATGGTCTTGAATTTCCTCCATTTGTACACAATCTGTCTGACTGTGGATTGGTGGAGTCCAAACTCTTTAGACATGGTTTTGTAAACTTTTCCAGCCTGATGAGCATCAACAACGCTTTTTCTGAGGTCCTCAGAAATCTCCTTTGTTTGTGCCATGATACACTTCCACAAACATGTGTTGTGAAGATCAGACTTTGATAGATCCCTGTTCTTTAAATAAAACAGGGTGCCCACTTACACCTGATTGTCATCCCATTGATTGAAAACACCTGACTCACAAACTTTCAAGCACCACTGTAGATAGATAGATAGATAGATAGATAGATAGATAGATAGATAGATAGATAGATAGATAGATAGATAGATAGAGTGGTGCTTGAAAGTTTGTGAACCCTTTAGAATTGTCTATATTTCTGCATAAATATGACCTAAAACATCATCAGATTTTCACACAAGTCCTAAAAGTAGATAAAGAGAACCCAGTTAAACAAATGAGACAAAAGTATTATACTTGATCATTTATTTATTGAGGAAAATGATCCAATATTACATATCTGTGAGTGGCAAAAGTATGTGAACCTCTAGGATTAGCAGTTAATTTGAAGGTGAAATCAGAGTCAGGTGTTTTCAATCAATGGGATGACAATCAGGTGTGAGTGGGCACCCTGTTTTATTTAAAGAACAAGGATCTATCAAAGTCTGATCTTCGCAACACATGTTTGTGGAAGTGTATCATGGCACGAACAAAGGTGAGTTCTGATGACCTCAGAAAAAGCGTTGTTGATGCTCATCAGGCTGGAAAAGGTTACAAAACCATCTCTAAAGAGTTTGGACTCCACCAATCCACAGTCAGACAGATTGTGTACAAATGGAGGAAATTCAAGACCATTGTTACCCTCCCCAGGAGTGGTCGACCAACAAAGATCACTCCAAGAGCAAGGCGTGTAATAGTCGGCGAGGTCACAAAGGACTCCAGGGTAACTTCTAAGCAACTGAAGGCCTCTCTCACATTGGCTAATGTTAATGTTCATGAGTCCACCATCAGGAGAACACTGAACAACAATGGTGTGCATGGCAGGGTTGCAAGGAGAAAGCCACTGCTCTTTAAAAAGAACATTGCTGCTCGTCTGCAGTTTGCTAAAGATCACGTGGACAAGCCAGAAGGCTATTGGAAAAATGTTTTGCGGACGGATGAGACCAAAATAGAACTTTTTGGTTTAAATGAGCAGCGTTATGTTTCGAGAAAGGAAAACACTGCATTCCAGCATAAGAACCTTATCCCATCTGTGAAACATGGTGGTGGTAGTATCATGGTTTGGGCCTGTTTTGCTGCATCTGGGCCAGGACGGCTTGCCATCATTGATGGAACAATGAATTCTGAATTATACCAGCGAATTCTAAAGGAAAATGTCAGGACATCTATCCATGAACGGAATCTCAAGAGAAGGTGGGTCATGCAGCAAAACAATGACCCTAAGCACACAAGTCGTTCTACCAAAGAATGGTTAAAGAAGAATAAAGTTAATGTTTTGGAATGGCCAAGTCAAAGTCCTGACCTTAATCCAATGGAAATGTTGTGGAAGGACCTGAAGCGAGCAGTTCATGTGAGGAAACCCACCAACATCCCAGAGTTGAAGCTGTTCTGTACGGAGGAACGGGCTAAAATTCCTCCAAGCCGGTGTGCAGGACTGATCAACAGTTACCACAAACGTTTAGTTGCAGTTATTGCTGCACAAGGGGGTCACACCAGATACTGAAAGCAAATGTTCACATACTTTTGCCACTCACAGATATGTAATATTGGATCATTTTCCTCAATAAATAAATGACCAAGTTTAATATTTTTGTCTCATTTGTTTAACTGGGTTCTCTTTATCTACTTTTAGGACTTGTGTGAAAATCTGATGATGTTTTAGGTCATATTTATGCAGAAATATTGAAAATTCTAAAGGGTACACAAACTTTCAAGCACCACTATAGATAGATAGATAGATAGATAGATAGATAGATAGATAGATAGATAGATAGATAGATAGATAGATAGATAGATAGACTCATATGTAGGACTGGATGTTATAATCCCCAAGAAATAACATCGAGTCTTACGTATGAATCTATCTATTTGTCTGTCTGCCTGCCTATCTGACAGACAGACAGACAGACAGACAGACAGACAGATAGATAGATAGATAGATAGATAGATAGATAGATAGATAGATAGATAGATAGATAGATAGATAGATAGATAGACAGACAGACAGATTCATACTGGATGTTATAATACCAAAGAAATAACATCCAGTCCTACATATGAATCTATCTATTTGTCTGTCTGCCTGCCTATCTGACAGACAGACAGACAGACAGACAGACAGACAGACAGACAGACAGACAGACAGACAGACAGACAGACAGACAGATAGATAGATAGATAGATAGATAGATAGATAGATAGATAGATAGATAGATAGATAGACAGACAGACAGATTCATACTGGATGTTATAATCCCAAAGAAATAACATCCAGTCCTACATATGAATCTATCTATTTGTCTGTCTGCCTGCCTATCTGACAGACAGACAGACAGACAGACAGACAGACAGACAGACAGACAGACAGACAGACAGATAGATAGATAGATAGATAGATAGATAGATAGATAGATAGATAGATAGATAGATAGATAGATAGACAGACAGACAGATTCATACTGGATGTTATAATCCTAAAGAAATAACATCCAGTTCTACATATGAATCTATCTATTTGTCTGTCTGTCTGCCTGCCTGCCTATCTGATAGATAGATAGATAGATAGATAGATAGATAGATAGATAGATAGATAGATAGATAGATAGATAGATAGATAGATAGATAGATAGATAGATAGATAGATAGATAGATAGATAGATAGATAGAATGAATGAAAGAATTGTTTAATGAATGCAGACAGATAGATCGATCGACAGACAGACAGACAGATAATTAAAGAAGCAAACCTCATTTTGATGTTTATATAAAATGGTGTATGATTTTTTCCTCATTAGTTTTTCTTTAATGCTCTACAGTGATGAGGTGAGAAAAAGTTTTGTCTGCACCACAATATCGAGCAATGAGAGGTGTGAAATCAGTCTGGGGTCACGTGAGTCAGCTAATATATGTCAGATATGAAGCTTTCAGTATGAATAAAGAGCACTGTGATTAACTCATGTGTTCATCTTCAGTGGGTGCTTTATTTATCCTGAGTCATTAAAATAGTGTTGACTGTGAACAGTAAAAGGGTCTCTGTCCTGGCCAGACTTCATCAGCAGAGGGCGCTGTTGGTCTCCAAAACTCCGCCCTATTGTCTGCTGAGTGAAGCGGTGATGAATGAACAGCAGTGACTTTCCACTGAAGGCTCAAGGTTCCCTCAGCTGTCCACCACACACACACACACACACACACACACACACACACACACACACACAGTGTTGGCAGAAGGTATAAAAATCCATTTTAATTCCATTAAGAGGATGAGGACATGAAATACACAGGAGACAGACAGACAGACAGACAGACAGACAGACAGACAGACAGATAGACAGACAGACAGATAGATAGATAGATAGATAGATAGATAGATAGATAGATAGATAGATAGATGGCTTGTGTTGTGTTGCATGTGACTGTAAATGTCAAATAACAGAAACAGTTCACTGCATAAGTTCATGGTTTCAATTTACACACAATGTGTGTGTGTGTGTGTGTGTGTGTGTGTGTGTGTGTGCGCGCCCTCTGTTTAGAAGTCTCATGACCCTTTTCCCTCTTTCCCCTCCTTAACTTTGCATTTTGTTTCATTTAAAACTTCCTGCTCTTCTGGCTGACCTTCTTTAAGAACATCTGCAGTCAGAGAGAGAGCGAGAGAGAGAGAGCGCGAGAGAGAGAGCGCGAGAGAGAGAGAGACAGAAGGGGGAAACAGAAGGAAGAAAGATAAGGAAACACCTGTTGCCATTGGCTAATACAGTCCATTAATCACACAGAGGAGAAAAGACAAGGCTTCTCTCTCTCTCTCTCTCTCTCTCTCTCTCTCTCTCCCTACGTCTCTCTTTCTCTGTTCCTATGTCTCTCTCCGTTTCTCCGTCTCTCTCTCTCTCTGTTCCTCCATCTCTCTCTCACCTTCCATCTCCCTTGTGCCCTCTTCTCTTTCTCTCTGTCCCTCCATCTGTCTCTCCTTTCATCTCTCTCTCTCTCTGTCCCTCTCGCTCTTCCCCACTGACTCTCTCTTTCTCCCACTCTCTCTTCCTCCATCTCTCTCTCTCTCTCTCTCTCTGTTGTCTGTCTCCTGCCCCCTCAGCAATCTGTCCTTTTGGATAATTTATCACTCTGGCATCCAGAACCGGAGTCGTGCTGATCGGTACCACAACAGTGTCCAACTCTCCATCTGAGCTCACTGATTATAGGGAAAATCTGGCCAAAAACACAGTAAACCAAACTAAACAGATATAGATAGATAGATAGATAGATAGATAGATAGATAGATAGATAGATAGATAGATAGATAGATAGATAGATAGATAGATCTTATGTGAAAGGGTAAGTCATTTCATTATCGATTATTTTGTGATTTTTTTTG
>NC_083574.1:88002838-88022838 GCF_027579695.1 Neoarius graeffei | reverse complement strand
CTGACACAGACAACCATTCACACTCACATTCACACCTACGGTCAATTTAGAGTCACCAGTTAACCTAACCTGCATGTCTTTGGACTGTGGGGGAAACCGGAGCACCCGGAGGAAACCCACGCAGACACGGGGAGAACATGCAAACTCCACACAGAAAGGCCCTCGCCGGCCCCGGGGCTCGAACCCAGGACCTTCTTGCTGTGAGGCGACAGCGCTAACCACTACACCACCGTGCCGCCCCTTTTCTTGCTATGTGTTGTTATTTTACGGTGCTTTTTTTAGACACGAAGCGCTAAAGTTCCCAGTTGTTTCGTTGTTTACTCCTCACTCACAAAGTCCATATGCGTGAAGGTCGCGACAAAATTCTTCCCCAGCCGTACAGTTACAATGCGCCGTGATCACTTCTTCTTCTCCGTCTTGTTTAACTAAGATCCAGGTCTTTAAAGGGGTTTCTGATGATCTTTGTGAATGATTTAGCTGAGAGATAAGAGCCAACACAAGTGAGAATCAAGCCAACTGTTGTTTGTTTACACTTCAACTCGCAGCGCTTCGTTGTAAAGACGCGAACGAAAAGCTTAAATACTTCCACGGGCAAAAACAATCCAGGATTCATTCGGCAGTGACTTGATAGCGAGGTCCTTTACCCAGCCGCATACAAAAAAGTTGTAAGCCTCCGTATTCTTCGACGCTTTCATGTGTTTTGCGGTGTAGAAGGACGTCTGCAACACCAGATAGTTGGAGATGTCGGGGAACTCGACTGAAGGGTAGTTTTCGAGATGGTATGACGAATCCTTCTTTCCCAGACTGTAGGGGTCGATTCCATTGCACATAGCAATCTTCTGAATAGATCTAAAGCCAGCAGTGGCTTCTACAGTGGTGGGCAAAAGTTTACATACCCCAGCAGAATGTTTTGTTTCTTGGCTATTTCTAAGAGAAATTGAATGATAATCCACAAAAACCTTTATTTCACTTGTGGTTAATGGTTGGCTGAAGCCATTTATTGTCAAGAAAATGTTAACGCTTTTTAAACCATTATGAAAACAAAAAAACTACACAAATGACCCTGATCAAAAGTTTACATACCCCAATTCTTAATACTGTGTATTTTCCCCCTTTAACATCAATAACAGCTTGAAGTCTTTTGTGATAGTTGTCAATGAGTCTCTTTATCTTTTCAGATGGCAAAGCTGCCCATTCTTCTTGGCAAAAAGCCTCCAGTTCCTGTAAAGTCTGGGGCTGTCTTGCATGGACTGCACGTTTGAGGTCTCCCCAGAGTGGCTCAATAATGTTGAGGTCAGGAGACTGAGGTGGGGTTTACATTAGACCGTATCAGCGGATCATCAGATTAACGTTTTTAAAATGATTAGTGTGCACACAGCGACACCAATACACGGATACGCTCGGCTCCGCAGCCATCCTGCGCTCCAAATCACTCCGCCCTGAACAGCGAGTGCCCTCTGGAGGGTGCGCACTTCAGCCCTGCGCAGCTCACAGAGCTTGCGAGTGAAGCGCACGAGCAGTGATTCGGGACTGAGCCGCTGTGTGTGAGATCCCAGCGCATATCACTTACCACTTGCAAGTGGAAGGATGGCAAGCCTAAAGACAATCATAACTACACAATGGGCAGTATTTGCATCAGTATTTGCAGTATTTTCATACTTTTATACTCTTTAATGAAAGGTGATACAAGGCGGAAGTCCGCGCCGTTTTTCAGCAGTCGTGTCACATGACCAACGCCAGCGAATCAGGAAGGTGGATGTCACAGTGACGTTGTCCAATGACGACGCCAGCTAGAGCTCAGCACAGCGTATCCGCATATTCTCAATGTTTACACAGCACCGGACCAGACACGATCTGGATTGAATACGTGGACCCTGGCGGATTCCCGTTTCCCGGCGTTTTAATGTAAACGGACAGTGCATCCGCGAAGAAAACGAGACAGATACGGTCTAATGTAAACTTGGCCTGAGATGGCCACTCTAAGACCTTCACTTTATGCTGTTGTAGCCACTGACAAGTTGATTTGGCCTTGTGTGTTGGATCATTGTCGTGCTGGAATGTCCAAGTTCGTCCTATGTGCAGCTTCCGGGCTGAGGCGTGTAGATTTTCCTCCAGTATTTTTTGATAAGTGACTGACTGCATTCATCCTGCCATCAACTCTTACCAAATTTCCAGTGCCTTTGTAGTTCACACATCCCCAAAACATCAGAGATCCACCACCATGTTTCACTGTGGGAATGGTGTACTTTTCATCATAGGCCTTGTTGATTCCTCGCCAGATGTAGCGTTTAGTGTCGTGCCCAAAAAGTTCAATTTTGGTCTCATCACTCCACACAACTTTTTGCCAGAAGGTTTGGGGTGTGTCTCTGTGCAGTCTGGCATATCGTAGACGGGCTTCTTTGTGGCATTTGCGTAGAAGGGGCTTTCTTCTGGCAACTCTCCCATGCAGCCCATTTCTTCTCAAGAGTCTCCTAATTGTACTCTTTTTGAAACATCCACATCAACTTGTTTCAGAGAATCTCGAAGTTCACCAGATGTTATTTGGGGCTTCTTCTTTACATCACGCACAATTCTTCTAGCAGTGGTGGGTGAAATTTTTCTTGGTCTACCTGAACGGGCTTTGGTGTCTACAGAGCCCCTGACTTTCCACTTCTTGATTTATTGTTTGACCAGTGCTGACTGACATTTTTAATCGCTTTGATATTTTCTTATATCCCTTCCCTGGTTTTATAAAGTTCAACTACCTTTTCACGCAGGTCCTTTGACAATTCCTTTGATTTTCCCATGGCTCAATCTCAAAGATGACGCGCAGCACTAGCCTGGGCCCGCCCATCCTAAGCGTGACGCAACACGAGGGCCTGTTCCGAGCTTAGTCTGGCCAGGCAGGCTATCTACGGCATTTCCAAGCTCCCGAAAAATCGGGAACCAATCAACTTTGAGCATCTCCAACGGCCCTGGGTAGAGGCGTGTTCAAGGCAGTGACGTAGTAGAACTGCGACCGGAAGCCATAGATTGTTTACAGAATCTATGCAGGAAGCGCTTCATTCACATCATGAACATGGAGCAGTGGCAAGCCTTTAAAGGAACAGTCCACCGTATTTCCATAATGAAATATGCTCTTATCTGAATTGAGACGAGCTGCTCCGTACCTATCCGAGCTTTGCGCGACCTCCCAGTCAGTCAGATGCAGTCAGACGCGCTGTCACTCCTGTTAGCAATGTAGCTAGGCTCAGCATGGCCAATGGTATTTTTTGGGGCTGTAGTTAGATGCGACCAAACTCTTCCGCGTTTTTCCTGTTTACATAGGTTTATATGACCAGTGATATGAAACAAGTTCAGTTACACAAATTGAAACGTGGCGATTTTCTATGCTATGGAAAGTCCGCACTATAATGACAGGCGTACTAACACCTTCTGCACGCTTCGGCAGCGCATTGATACGGAGCTCAGATATAGTGTCATTACAGCTATGCTCAGCCATTCCCTACTTGGATTCTGGCGGACTGTTTGACGAGTGACCGATCCATTGACGGTAAACAAGGATCGAGTGGACTTCAGTGGCGACTATGATATTGAATTTACACTTTGTTGAATTAATTCACTATCATAGTCGCCACTGAAGTCCACTCGATCCTTGTTTACCGTCAATGGATCGGTCACTCGTCAAACAGTCCGTCAGAATCCGAGTAGGGAATGGCTGAGCGTAGCTGTCAGTCAAACACAAGTTAGCCAATGGGAATGCGTTCCTGGACAGCCCGCCTACACGTCAAGTTTGTGCCAAAACTGCAAGCAAAAAGTCAGGGAGCGCAAACGAGAAAGCTGGAATCGCAACCAAAATAAATTACGCCAAACAAAACTGAGAAAGACGCGGAACAAAAATAAAAGGTTTCTGAAGAGTAATAGACTGATATTTTGCACGATTACACGAATAATTTGTTTGCCAGTCTAAAAAAATTTACTTTTTTTTGTATGTTGATTTGTCGTTTGGCGGCACGGTGGTGTAGTGGTTAGCGCTGTCGCCTCACAGCAAGAAGGTCCGGGTTCGAGCCCCGGGGCCGGCGAGGGCCTTTCTGTGCGGAGTTTGCATGTTCTCCCCGTGTCCGCGTGGGTTTCCTCCGGGTGCTCCGGTTTCCCCCACAGTCCAAAGACATGCAGGTTAGGTTAACTGGTGACTCTAAATTGACCGTAGGTGTGAATGTGAGTGTGAATGGTTGTCTGTGTCTATGTGTCAGCCCTGTGATGACCTGGCGACTTGTCCAGGGTGTACCCCGCCTTTCGCCCGTAGTCAGCTGGGATAGGCTCCAGCTTGCCTGCGACCCTGTAGAAGGATAAAGCGGCTAGAGATAATGAGATGAGATGAGATTTGTCGTTTTTGTTTGATATTTCAAAAGTATTGTATGAACATTTTGGCACAAAATTGATTCCATAACCCCCCCCCAAAAAAAAGCAACAAAGTATGGAGTGAAGGTATTTGATGCTAAGAATGTATACTTTTTTAAAAATAAATATTTGAGCCGGTCTCATTAACCGTTTTTTTGGAAACAGTAACTCCCTTATGCACGTGCAGTGCAGGAATGACCAGAGAGGTTCTGTGGGAGAGAAAGAGAAACTCGCGTGCGCACACACAGTGGTGTTTTCCCTTCACACACTACCCTGACCTCATGCAAAGTGTGTGGGCTTTTTATGACTCCACAGCAGCTTTGTTGGATTTCAGGTGAAGGGAGCGGTGAGGAAACGTTAACCACGCCGAGCTTTACATGAACGAGCCGACACGCGCAAATCTCCTGGTTTGTTCGAGTGCAGTCGTGAGCCAGCAGGACGACGCTTCAGAAGAGTAGAAGAGTCTCCTGCTTGTCCTGACGGCTGAAGCGAACAGCAGTCGCGCCGTATCGACCTCCTAAAGAGGGAAAACGAGCAGCAGCTCCGATTCCACAGTGTCGTATTTGTTGTGAAAATACATCCATCACTGAGCAAGCAGTCCTACACACCCACGGGCCTTCTGACTGTATCTGAGTGTTCAGTGTGTGTCACACGCTTGGAGAGCGATGCTGTGTGTGTGTGTGTTCAGGGACTGAGTGCTGACGGAGACGCGGCTCAGGTGGAGAGGAGTCTGTGTTTCCTGTGTGTCCATGCTGTGTGTCAGAGGTCAGAGGTGAACATGGCGAGAGGATGAGCTGCTCGTCCAGGATGGAGGGGGTTTGAGTGATGATGATGCGTTTTCCTGTCCGGCCTCGTGCACAGGGTTTCGCTCTTCCTTTAGAACGGCGGAAATGTACAACTGGGACTGAACACGGGCTGAGAGAGAGAGAGAGAGAGAGAGAGTGATTTTTATCTATGATTTATACACAGTGTACACATGCTCACTCCTTCCTTCCCCACTCCACTCATCTCTCGTGTGTGTGAGTGAGACAGAGCGAGCAAGCTGTGCATCTCTCACTGTGACTGTTCTAATCCCAGCATGCCCTTAAAGTCGTCCCATCAGTTTACAGTTCAGCTGCAGAGAATTCACTCCTTCAGCCTCTAATGGAGAGAAGGGAGGAGTGATGAGTGAGGAAACTCCATCTATCAACACACACACAAGACAGGCAGAGACAGACAGACACAGAGGGATGGACAGAGACAGACAGATAGACGGACAGAGAGAGATGGACAAGGGAGAGAGAGAGACGTGGACACAGACCGACAGAGAGAGATGGATACGGGGAGCAAGAGAGAGACAGATAGACTGACAGAGACAGACCAGACACAGGGAGCGAGAGAGAGAGAGAGAGACAGACAGATAGATGGACGGGGGGAGACACACACACACACACACACACACACAGGTAGATAGACAGACAGGGACAGATAGATGGACAGAGAGACTGACAGATGGACAAGGGGGAGAGAGAGAGACAGACACAGAGTGAGAGACAGACAGACAGATGGACACGGGGAGCAAGAGGGCGACAGATAGACGGACAGACACAGGGAGCGAGAGAGAGAGAGAGAGAGAGAGATGTGGACACAGAGACCGACAGAGAGAGAGAGATGGATACGGGGAGCAAGAGAGAGACAGATAGACTGACAGAGACAGACCAGACACAGGGAGCGAGAGAGAGAGACACAGATAGATGGACGGGGGGGGAGAGAGACAGACACACACACACACACACACACACACACACACACACACACACACACACACACAGGTAGATAGACAGACAGGGACAGATAGATGGACAGAGAGACTGACAGATGGACAAGGGGGAGAGAGAGACAGAGACAGACACAGAGCGAGAGACAGACAGACAGATGGACACTGGGAGCAAGAGAGCGACAGATAGACGGACAGAGACACAGGGAGAGAGAGAGAGACAGATAGATGGACAAGGGGGAAGAGAGACACACAGACAGACAGGGACAGACACGAGGAGTGAGAGACTGATAGATGGACAAGGGGGGAGAGAGAGGGACAGACATAGGGAGCGAGAGACAGGTGGATGGACCGAGACAGACGGGGAGTGAGAGCGAGACAGAGAGTCGGGCAAGGGGACACACAAACACAGAGAGACAGACATGTAGACAGAAAAGGAAGAATACACAGTGTACAGACAGATGTGAGAATTGATGAAGGCTCAGCTTGCAGCGTGTAAACACACTCCTGCAGCGGGGAAGAGAGTGGACACACACACACACACACACACACACACACACACACACACACACAGAGGTATGTTTGGCAATGGGAGACGACAGCCAGACCGCAGTGAGTGTTTAGTGTGTGGAGGGTTTTTTCTGTGAGCCCTGGTTCATCCTCCACTCACACACACTTCACCCTTAATACACACCATTCTCTCAGCAGCAGGAACACACACACACACACACACACACACTGAGTCAGAGCCAGATAGTGAGGGAGGGTGGAAGTGTTTTATTTCACTGCAGTGTGTGTGTGTGATGTCAGCTGTGTGGTGCTGCCAGGTTTCCTGTGTTTCTGTGCCAGGAAACCTGCGCTGTGTTTCCACTGAAGGCTGCTGACTCGGAGAGTGATGCTGCACCACTGCAGCTCCTCTTACACACATCTCTTCACACCTTACAGCCCGGGGAAAGAGGGACACACTACTTCTAGGTTTTTATTCTTATTATTAGAAACAAAACCTGCATGTGGTGATTTATATCATGATGATTTTTTTTTTCTTTTTCTCCCCCCGTGGTGCAGCCCCAAAGTCAAACCCATCACCCTTTATAGTCTCGCGTTTAAGGATGTGAAACCATCCTGTTCAAGAAATGACCTCACGCAGTGTGAGCACACACTTTCAGCACCTTTCATCATCTTATACACACACACACTAACAAATTCAGTAGAGCAGGTTGAAAATCTCCTCCTCGCGATCTCTGCGTTCCATCCATGACACTAAAATCCCTCCAGCTGTGTAATAATACGTGACTGGTGTAAACGTGTTCAAACAGTAATACTGATGATGTAATGCTTCAGGATCGGACTGAACGGTAGTTTGGCCTTTCGCAGTGGTCACCGTGTCGGATGAAGTGCCTTAAAGTGCCATTCCACCACTGGATGTATTTTTTTTTTTTTGGCATAAAATACAATATATTTTATGACAACATGACTAGACAGGGGGCGGCACGGTGGTGTAGTGGTTAGCGCTGTCGCCTCACAGCAAGAAGGTCCTGGGTTCGAGCCCCGGGGCCGGCGAGGGCCTTTCTGTGTGGAGTTTGCATGTTCTCCCCGTGTCCGCGTGGGTTTCCTCCGGGTGCTCCGGTTTCCCCCACAGTCCAAAGACATGCAGGTTAGGTTAACTGGTGACTCTAAATTGACCGTAGGTGTGAATGTGAGTGTGAATGGTTGTCTGTGTCTATGTGTCAGCCCTGTGATGACCTGGCGACTTGTCCAGGGTGTACCCCGCCTTTCGCCCGTAGTCAGCTGGGATAGGCTCCAGCTTGCCTGCGACCCTGTAGAAGGATAAAGCGGCTAGAGATAATGAGATGAGATGAGATGACTAGACAGAGAAATCTTTTAGCTTCAAAATGATATATCAAACATCATTTTTTGACAAGTATATTAATTTTGCGACCAAAGTCACCTACCCTTTTAATTTCCGTGCGGTACTGAAACGTGATGTCATCGGCAGGTTCCCCTTCTTTTGTACAGATTATCAGCAATGGCGGATAGAACGCGATTGTCAGCTTCGGAAAAGAAGCGAAGGAAAATAGCAAGTGATGCCCAAAGGAGACGGTCGATGGTGAATATCGGCACAGCAATCGACAAGTGGAAATCGCGTTCTATCCGCCATTGCTGATAATCTGTGCCATGTCACACGTGACGTGGTACACAAGAAGGGGAACCTGCCGATGACATCACGTTTCAGTACCGCGCGGAAATTAAAAGGATAGGTGACTTTGGTCGCAAAATTAATATACTTGTCAAAAAATGATGTTTGATATATCATTTTGAAGCTAAAAGATTTCTCTGTCTAGTCATGTTGTCATAAAATATATTGTATTTTATGCCAAAAAAAATACATCCAATGATGGAATGGCACTTTAAGTTCAAACATGACAAGTTTGAACCCGCCCCAGTTATCACTCGCGTCCTCGTGTGTCGTTGAAGAGGAGGGTCGTGAAATCGTTAATAATCATTGATATCAAGGAACACGTTCGAACTCGGCCGAAAAAATAATAATAATAATTGTGAGACTTTGTCAGGGTGTCGTGGGCCGCGGTTTACCGATGTCGTCACACTATACGGCCTGTTTTGTTGTTCCTGAGGTTCATATTCAGAAAATTTGTCAGTCGGGCTGAATTTGTGTTTTCCGATCCCACATACACTACCGTTCAAAAGTTTGGGGTCACTTTGAAACGTCCTTATTTTTGAAAGAAAAGCACTGTTCTTTTCAATGAAGATCACTTTAAACTAATCAGAAATCCACTCTATACATTGCTAATGTGGTAAATGACTATTCTAGCTGCAAATGTCTGGTTTTTGGTGCAATATCTCCATAGGTGTATAGAGGCCCATTTCCAGCAACTCTCACTCCAGTGTTCTAATGGTACAATGTGTTTGCTCATTGCCTCAGGCTACATCCACACGACAACGGCAACGAGATGTTATTTAAAAATATATCGCGTCCAAATGGGCAACAATCAGTAAAATATCAGGTCCATATGGCAACGCAACGCTTGCTGAAAACGATGCAATACACATGCCACACCTCTAGGGGCGCTGTAAGACGGTCCCTTCGGAGACACCAGAACAATAGAAGAAGTAAGGACGCATGCACATAAACTATTATGCGCGAGACTTCATATTAGCCACAAAGTCAGAAAAATCTGTTTGTAAAATTACATTATAATGACCAAATACAATGAAAAGTATTTTTCCAGTCTCACCTGTGAAAGGTAATCCCATGTGATCTCGTTTGGACGGCAAACCTGTTGGTACAGTTAAACGCAGCTAATCTTTATTCTCCGCTTTGACCTATCCAATATGGCGGCGAGGATGACGTATGATTCTACGCGGAAGGCGGCGTCTTTAATGGTCCGGAATAAATTGAATGCTACACGTTGATGGATTAATTTGTTGTTTCTCACCTGTGAAAGGTAATCCCATGTGATCTCGTTTGGACGGCAAACCTGTTGGTACAGTTAAACGCAGCTAATCTTTATTCTCCGCTTTGACCTCTCCAATATGGCGGCGAGGATGACGTATGATTCTACGTGGAAGGCGGCGTCTTTAATGGTCCGGAATAAATTGAATACTACACGTTGATGGATTAATTTGTTTCTCACCTGTGAAAGGCAATCCCATGTGATCTCGTTTGGACGGTAAACCTGTTGGTACAGTTAAACGCAGCACATGAATCTTTATTCTCCGCTTTGACCTATCCAATATGGCGGCGAGGATGACGTATGGTTCTACGCGGAAGGCGGCGTCTTTAATGGTCCGGAATAAATTGAATGCTACACGTTGATGGATTAATTTGTTGTTTCTCACCTGTGAAAGGTAATCCCATGTGATCTCGTTTGGACGGTAAACCTGTTGGTACAGTTAAACGCAGCACATGAATCTTTATTCTCCGCTTTGACCTATCCAATATGGCGGCGAGGATGACGTATGATTCTACGCGGAAGGCGGCGTCTTTAATGGTCTGGAATAAATTGAATGCTACACGTTGATGGATTAATTTGTTCTTCTACGCCCTTTTTGAGGAATGTATTGTAGGACTTAAACCAACATCTGAAGAGGTGAGATCGCTCCTTTTTTCCCCTATTTTTGCTGGCGGGATTGACTCTGCCCTAAGGGCTATTCTCTCTCTCTCTCTCTCTCTCTCTCTCTCTCTCTCTCACTTTGCACCATTACACAATAAATATTCACAGTGAAAATATTTTGTAAGCGCATTTCATGAACCAAGTTATAGGATTTGTTGACAACTCGCATCGCATCGTAATGAGAAGATCATTGGCACTACTGGTGTTAAGAATCAGACCATTTCATAAATGAATATTTTGCTGTAGAGCTGCAGTGTTTGTACAATTGCATGTTTTTGCTTCACTATTACGGTCACTATTCTGCTTCTTGCATTACTACTGTGAACTAACACTGAACATAATAATAATAATAATAATAATAATAATATCCAAGCTCGTGTTTCACTCTCAGTAGTGCCCTGTAAGGCTTTTTCCTGGTGATATTCGTTACACTGAGAAAATAAAGCGCCTCATCCACAACTACCACTGATGTTAGAGGGGGTGTTCTGATAAACGGTCCTACATCCGCGAAGCGTCCTACGGTAGGAGGGGATGCCAGACATGTCTGTCGAGCAGTCCTACATTGCAGGAAATCCTACAGTGTGATTCAACTTTAACTTTTAGTCATAGTTCGCAGTTTTTCCCTCTGCAAAAAACCAGCAGCCGCCACTGATTCAAACCCATTTGTGTCAACTTCTGTGCATGTTATCAGGCCAAAATCATCAGGGTCATTATGATTTTAAAAAGAGAAAACACAGTCATTTGACAATAAATGGTTTCACCCAACCACTAAGCATGAGTGGAAAAGATTTTGTGTTATCATTCATATTCTCTGAAAAATGGTCAAAGAATCATAGATTCTGCCAGGGTATGTAAACTTATGAGCAAAACTGTATGTCATGTTCAGAAACCGACACCGGTGCGGTTGGAGTCTTGGAGTGGACTCGACTCGAAATTTTTCTTTAAAGGAGAACTGAAGGCAATTTTTTTTTAATCATCAAACTTCTATTTATCTCATTTTATTAAATATCGGAATGCATTTCCGATCGCTATTTTGTCGCTGCTGTAGCAAGTTATGAGTGTTTGAAATATGCTCTGTAATATATCAGTCCGTATGTCAAAGCGATGGTCGCAAACGAGGTTCGCTGAGACCTGTGCGAGACGTCGTAGGACGGAAGTAAAACGTACAGCGGAAATCAAAGCGACCGACATCTGCCGACATTGTCAAAAGACGTGCGCGCCCTCTTTCGAACGCTGACGTAATCAAGCCGGGAGTTTTGTTGTTTTAGGGTGTATTCAGACCAGGATAGTTCGATAGTTCACTTGCTTTGGTCCGAACCAAATGTTTTTTTTTATTTTTTCATTTTGGTGCGGTTCGCTTTCACACTGTACATTTTAGTAAGCGGACCAAAATCTGTCAACAAAGCCACGCGCCCTGAGGTCGTTCAGCTATTGGTCAGAGACGACACGCGCACAAAGCGTTAAGTTCAAAAGTAGTCATGGAGGCTTTCCGTGCTGTTATTCTTTTTAATGTCATCAAAGCTATATGTTTTTTCCAGTTTTTACTGTTTTCACAATTGTGTGATTACTATGCTGTTGTACAAGTAATTTATCAACGACGACGACAAAGGGCAAGGCGGCTACGGAGGATAGCGCTGATGAGCGCACATCATGTTGTGACAGTTCTGGCTCTTCACGCAATAGATGAATTTCTTTTTTGCGTCGCTAGTACCGCCACTTTTTGAAAGAATGTCCCTGATTTTAATGTAGGTCTGACGGAGTTTCTTCACTTTTAGCCGACATTGTTCTGGGGAGCGCGTGAACCCCTTCTCCTTCATTTTCTCACTGAATACAGTAAACACGTCGGCATTTTTGCGTGTTCTCTCCAAAAGCTCAGATATGTGGACATCTGCCCATACGTATATCCACAAGGGTACGCGTTTCTTCCTCGGCCCACGTTTGCCCCCTACTCATTTTTTGTACTCTGTAGTCTAGCCTACCACTGGTCTGAATGATTGAACGACTGTTGTAAGGTTCCCTTGACAACCGAAACAGTGTTTGCGCTTTGCGGTGGAGTGTCAAGACTCTGTTTCCCATAATGCTCGACAAACGACGGAAGCTCCCGAGGTACAAAAAAGCAAAACTGTCGGATTAGGTCCGGTCTGGTTTCACACCTCCAAAAGATCCGCACCAGAGTTCCTTTGGTCCGGACCGAGTCCGACCTTGCAGCTCGGTCTCGGTCCGCTTGTTTGGTCCGGACCAGAGTTCGGTGGTTTGTATTCAGACCAACCCAAAAGGTCCGGACCAAGGGAAATTTGGGTCGTTTGGTCCGGACCAAACAACGTAGGTGTGAATACGCCCTTAATAGCGATCAGGAAAGTTTGAAAAAAGTAGGCAGTAATCGTCATTTAAACTCGTTTTTGTGCAATACTTCGTTTGGAAAACAGTTTTCAAAATGGCGGCACGGACACCTGGCGGACACTTCTTCACGTTTCGAAGTCTCGTGAAGATCGCGCAGATAAGCGACACCTGCCATGGACCAAACGAACTAAATTCAACACGGCTAAAAACCGAGTAGGCCGATAAGTATAATATTTAATTGCGATTAGTTGCCGATATGAGTCACGATATAAGTTTACTAAAACCGAAAATGTAATCGAATAACGTTAATTAAGAAATAAAGCAAGTTTAAAAAGGACTTCAGTTCCTCTTAAATGACTCAGACTTGAAGTTTAGTGACTCAACTCCAACACTGACTTGAGTGTGCGGTTGTAGGCAAATAATCCCCGCTGCAGTGGTTGTCATCACGTCGTTGTGTAATGCCATGACGATTTGTCATAATGATTTATAATTATTTACCCGTTGTTGGTTTTAGTTAATTTAGTGAGTGACACATTGTGCAGTTTAAACTGGTTTGTTTACATGTAATGACGTGGAACATGTCGATGAGCTGCTGTTGTCGCGTAATTCACTCATCGGCCTTTTTCTTGAGGTTATTGAGGTTAATAAGACCAAAAAAAACAAGCAAACAAAGTCCTATTACTGCGAATCTTTTTTTTCATTGTGAAATATGGTGTGGGATTTAAAAATTTTTTTTTTTTGGGGGGGGGTGCATTTGATTTACTTATGGTTTAGACTAGATGTGGATTTTAGGTTTAAATGCGGCGCATTAGACGTACAAGTCCTTCTTTATGAGCCGTTACCATAGAAACGATAATGTAATACAGAAACCTGTCATTTGTGTTTCAGCCAGAAACTGTCCAAGCTATGCGGTTATCAAATTTGTTAATGAAAGGCACAGATTAGCAACATCTCATCACATTCTTACCCTGTCCACACTAGGGATTTTGTACCAATACGGAACTACTTTCGTACCACAACACCTGTCCACACTAGCAACTATACCGGTACTGTAGCGGTATAACTGTATCGGTACGAAACTCACAAATGTATGGGTTTCGTACCGGTACAGTATCGGTACTGTAGCGCTTCGCTGTAGTGTGGACAGATGAAGCGGTTCTGTATCGATACAAATATCATGCGCAAAGTCACACACCTCAATCGATGTCTTCGCTGAATAAAATAGTGAAGAACGGAGATTCGTTTTGTTTCTTTCTCAACTGCCTCGCGCGTTTTATACGATTCGACTGAATAAACGACCACCAGAAATACAGACTGTACATTGACAACAAAAAGCACACACACGTTGTTTCATCCGTATGGAAGCCGAGAGAGGCCCTTCATATAATCCTTTTTTTTTATTTTTTTATTCACCTTGTTATCCCGAGATAACGACATAATTAATTCAGGATCTCGAGAAAACAACACAACTAATTCGAGATCTCGAGAAAACAAAACAATTATTCCGTGATCTCGAGTAAACAGCTGAGAAATGGTTCATTCAGGTGCGCCAAGAGACTTGTGATATGCTGACTTTGGGGCTATTTCTCATTCTGTATAGACTAGTGCTGTCAAAAATGTTGCGTTATTAACGCGTTAACTTGACTCAATTTTAACGGCGATTAATTTTTTTATCGCGAGATTAACGCTCTGTGACATGATGCCACGCCCCGCACAGCCAGAGTCCTCTGCCCTCCCCCGAAGAGCCACGGTGCTCGGCTTAGGTTTCGTTTTCCCATCGGCGGCTCCAGCCCCACTTTGCAGTGGCTGTGACAAGACGTGTTATGCTCTGCAATTAAAAAAAAAAAAAAACATTGGTACAACCAGTGTTGGAACTATGCCGATATTTTCGGGGGGGTCCCTTATTTTCCCTTGGGGGGGGGGGGGTGTGCTTGCGCTTGTCTCAGAGCGCGGATCTCCATCGCGCGCTCACTTCGGATATGCAAATGCTTCCCGTTACACACGATTGCTATGTCAATAAACATCATTTTGCCAATATTTTAGAGACCCTCCAACATTTCCCAAATCATGTTTTCAAGGGATCTCATGTCTGTTTCAGGGGATCTCGGATCCCCCGAGTACCCCCGTAGTTCGAACGGTGAGCAAGCCCATTCACTTTTTTATGCTGATAAGAGAATTACAATGGTTTTTCATGTGACAAAAATGTGCAATTAATCGCGAGTTAACTATGACAGTCGCGACATTAATCGCGATTAAATATTTTAATCGCTTGACAGCACTAGTATAGATGCAACTTTGGTCATTAGAATGTCTGGAATAATCGATCACCTAATAAGGCGATATTTTGATCAGGGGTTGACACAGGGAGAGATTGCATTAAGTCTTTTAATAAGGGATAATTTCAAAATTAGTCCGCGGCACCTCCGCAGAAGACTGGCCCGGCTTCGTCTCTACCGACGGAGATACAGTGATCCAGCTGAGATCATGAAATAATTTTGTTTTTCGAGATCACGGGATAATGGATGCCATATATTCTCGGAAGGAAGTTACTCGGTAACCACGGAAACATTTCGCACACGCGCATTTCAACTACCGTGAAAGAAAACCGCAAACATTTCTCGCTAGTGTGGACAGATGCACTAAACTGTACCGGTATACTTTGTATCGATACAGTTATACCACTTTCGTACCGGTATAAGTGTGAACACAGCATCTTTGTTCAGCAGAATAAAGATTTCAGCTCCGAACCAATTTGCATCTGCCAGGAGGTTACAACTCCAATATTTAAATAATATTGGCTGGTTTTTTTTTTTTTTTCCCATGGTCTATCAGATATATTCCATTCAGCTAGCATGATACTGAATAAACGAGTCAAAGACGAGTAGCTGAATAGAATATATCTGATAGACCACAAAAAAAACATTATTATAATACATACACATTCTTTTCGGGTGTTCGACGCGTCTTTCTCTTTCAAAATTCTCTCAAAATCTTCCATATTTAACGAAGCAAACCCGGCGGCCATGTTTGTCTACAAATTGTCACAGTCGCTCACTCGCTAGCACAGAAGTTTTATGTCTCTGATGTGTGACATCATGTCTTGACGACCATCCATGCAATCAGCGCTCGAAACTAACGGTGTCCCGATGTCCCGGGGACCATAAAAAATGTCATCGGGACACAAAATTATCATATCTGGGACAATCCCGGGACAATGGGAAAAAAAAATAGATCTAGAAAAAAAGTTCTACATTAATATTATTTACAAAGCCGTAACACATACGTAGACATTCACCTAATTTGTCAATTTTAATTTTAAAACGTTAACAGCGAAAAATACATAGTAGCTACACTTTCGATGCACCTGCATCCGTAGGCTACAGAGCAGCGCATTCTGTTCTAGAATCTTCGGCCGGAGTCCGCATTATATGGACTTGGAATGGAATTGCTACCGCACACGCTGCGCCGACTCTTGCCAGAACAAAAAATGCTGAAGTGGTTGAAGCGGACCGACCGCAGGGAAGAAACTGAAAGCCCAGACATAACGTCTCCGGGACCTTCAGGATCCAAAGTGTCATCGCCTGGTCTGCAGGCAACGCTAGCAACTGAATGAGCACTGTTCGACACGTTATAAAATACAACAGGAATGATGTGGATGATATTGACGGAAGATACCGTTCAACAGAATAAGTGAGTTTTCTTGGTGTCTTTCTGGTTCAGAAAGTTTAGTCAGTCAGCAGCACAACTAGGCTCGGACCTGCTGGCACTATGCTGATGTTGCTAACATTTGCACCCGGCAGCGAAAGTTCATAAAATGGATAACGGAAAGTTCATAAAAATGGATAACGGAAAGTTCATAAAAATGGATAACGGTAATGGTGAAAATAAGTTGGCCTTATAAGTGCCAACAGATATTCAAGGTATAAGTAGATGAAATGAACATAAAAGGGGTCTTATTTTCAACTAAAGTGTACTGCAGATGTAGGGAGTTGAAACATTTTCTGAATGAGCTAGTTCTCATCTCATTATCTCTAGCCGCTTTATCCTGTTCTACAGGGTCGCAGGCGAGCTGGAGCCTATCCCAGCTGACTACGGGCGAAAGGCGGGGTACACCCTGGACAAGTCGCCAGGTCATCACAGGGCTGACACATAAAATCGCATAGTTACAAATATAATAGTAACTTCATATGATAACATTAACCACTGGTTATTTCAGAGAGGAAAAAAATGGGGACACTATTGCTTCCATTCGGGACAATACAACACAGAATTCGGGACCACTGGGGGACACAAAGGAAAAAAGTTAATTTCGAGCCCTGCATGCAATATCGTAAACCATATTCGACGCTCATTCTCCATTGGGTAGAGTGATGTAATACACGTAGGATAAGCGATATGCTAACAATATTGCATGCTATCGAACCAAATGAACGAAACCTACTAGACGGGAATAGAACACAGTGTTTTTATTCCATCGAAAAAGTGTCCTGTATGGATAATATTTGTTGTTTCATGAAATTGAGTCGTACGGTATGTTAATGGAATTACCATTTTGTTTTCTATCCACATTCACTGGATTTTGAGAAACCGAACATATTTAATTTATTTTATTTTTTTTTCAAATTTGATAGTTTTATACAAAACGTCCGAAAAAATCATTTCTGCTTAGAATTTAAACAAACCGGGGAAATGACAGGAGCGATTTGTGAAAAAATGCGATAATTCTTTAAAAAAAAAAAAATCCGTTCTTACCATCAAATAGTTTCATTCCATATTTTGTTGCTTTTTTTCAGGTTTTGTTTTCGAGTAGTTTTTATTTCGTCCTTGATTGATTTCAGGAACATGCTCCACTATTTTTTTTTTTCCCTGACGGTATATGAGCTGATATCCTAGTAGTAGAGTAGCCAATCGGAGCACACAGTTGCTGATATCCAGTGAATGTGGATAGAATGAGATATTGAACAAATCGATGAGTCAGAAATCAACCCTGAAATGATTAAAGAAGCCCAAAATCAAGCTTTTTGGACGCAAGAAACTCGGTGCTGGCTTTTCTGTTGAAACTGTTTCTAGGAGAGATCATGATCTCTAGCCGCTTTATCCTGTTCTACAGGGTCGCAGGCAAGCTGGAGCCTATCCCAGCTGACTACGGGCGAAAGGTGGGGTACACCCTGGACAAGTCGCCAGGTCATCACAGGGCTGACACATAGGCTACGTTTACATTACATCGAATCAGCGGATCATCAGATTAACGTTCTTAAAACGATTCGCGTTTACACTAAAACCGTTAGCCGTGCACACAGCAACGTCAATACGCGGATACGCTCGGCTCCGCAGGCATCCTGCGCTCCAAATCATTCCGCCCTGAACAGCGAGTGCCCTCTGGAGGGTGTGCACTCCGGCCCTGCGCAGCTCACAGAGCGCGCGAGTGAAGCGCACAAGCAGTGATTCGGGACTGAGCCGCTGTGTGTGTGATCCCAGCGCATATCACTTACCACTTGCAAGTGGAAGGATGGCAAGCCTAAAGACCATCATAACTACACAATGGGCAGTATTTGCATCAGTATTTGCAGTATTTTCATACTTTTATACTCTTTAATGAAAGGTGATACAAGGCGGAAGTCCGCGCCGTTTTTCAGCAGTCGCGTCACATGACCAACGCCAGCGAATCAGGAAGGTGGATGTCACAGTGACGTTGTCCAATGAGACGCCAGCTAGAGCTCAGCACAGCGTATCCGCGTATTTTGAATGTTTACACAGCACCGGAGCTGACACGATCTGGATTGAATACGTGGACGCTGGCGGATTCCCGTTTCCAGGCGGTTTAATGTAAACGGACAGTGCATCCGCGAAGAAAACGAGACAGATACGGTCTAGTGTAAACGTAGCTATAGACACAGACAACCATTCACACTCACATTCACACCTACGGTCAATTTAGAGTCACCAGTTAACCTAACCTGCATGTTTTTGGACTGTGGGGGAAACCGGAGCACCCGGAGGAAACCCATGCGGACACGGGGAGAACATGCAAACTCCGCACAGAAAGGCCCTCGCCGGCCACGGGGCTCGAACCCAGGACCTTCTTGCTGTGAGGCGACAGCGCTAACCACTACACCACCGTGCCGCCGATGATGATTTTTTTTAAAACTGGGTTTTATAGACAGAATAAAAAAAACCGAAACTAACTTCGTGCTATTCAGTGTAAAGGTCCCTGGTGGAGTTTTAACTGAATTCGACATTTCGAACACATGCTTTCCCTAAAGGTGTGGACGTGATCAAACAGGCTGCCGATAGACACCTGCACGAGGCACAACGCAGCATAGCATAGCATAATGTCATGCTAAAGGGCAGGATTAGCAGGCTTAACCTGCACGAGTGAATGTATACTGGGAGGGTGTGTGTGTGTGTGTGTGTGTAAAACCTAAACTAGGACCTACTATTAAATATAAATCTATACCATAAACTCTTCAGCTCAATCCCACATAATGATTGATTAATTTTTCTTTATTTTAAACCCTATTAATTAAATAAAAAATGGCAGGCATATCTCGGTATCTGCAATACTCAAACTTTTTTTAAATCTGCACCAGATACAGTGCTGAGCGTAAATGAGTGCACCCCCTTTGAAAAGTAACATTTTAAACAATATCTCAATGAACACACAGTTTAATATAACATCTGTTTAACTTATAACGTGAAAGTAAGATTAATAATATAACTTAGATTACACATTTTTCAGTTTTACTCAAATTAGGGTGGTGCAAAAATGAGTGCACCCCACAACAAAAACTACTACATCTAGTACTCTGTATGGCCTCCATGATTTTTAATGACAGCACCAAGTCTTCTAGGCATGGAATGAACAAGTTGGCGACATTTTGCAACATCAGTCTTTTTCCATTCTTCAACAACGACCTCTTTTAGTGACTGGATGCTGGATGGAGAGTGATGCTCAACTCGTCTCTTCAGAATTCCCCATAGGTGTTCGATTGAGTTCAGATCAGGAGACGTACTTGGCCACTGAATCACTTTCACCCTGTTCTTCTTCAGAAATCCAACAGTGGCCTTAGATGTGTGTTTAGTCATGTTGGAAAAGTGCACGACGACCAAGGGCACGGAGTGATGGTAGCATCTTCTCTTTCAGTATAGAGCAATACGTCTGTGAATTCATGACGCCATCAATGAAATGCAGCTCCGCGACACCAGCAGCACTCATGCAGCCCCACATAAGGACACTGCCACCACCATGTTTCACTGTAGGCACCAGGCAGTTTTCTTTGTATTCCTCATCTTTGCGACGCCATACAGTTTTGAAGCCATCAGTTCCAAAAACATTGATCTTGGTCTCATCACTCCAGAGTATAGAGTCCCAGTAGTCTTCATCTTTGTCA